>NW_028157871.1:0-25000 GCF_964263955.1 Coregonus lavaretus | reverse complement strand
ACTGTCTTCAGCTTGTCATCATTCACTGTCTTCAGCTTTTCATCATTCACTCCTAGAAATAAATATGCTTGTAGAACCATGTAGGGTTCTTCTGTTTGTTTCCATAGGTGAACCTTATTTGGTGCTGGGTAGAACCCTTTTTATTACAATGAACCCAGACGAAACCGGTTCTTGGTGGAACCGAATCCCTCCGCAACGAACCCTTTCGGAAACCTTTTTTCTAAGAGCGTAGTCCTCTCTCTTATCTGACTGCTACTTTCTACAGTGTAGTTTCTGTTGAGTTTTACTTTTAAAACCAGTATTTAGGTTTTGATACAATAGAGAGCGGAGTAACACACACGGTTTGAATTAGTCAATAACAGGTTTACCGGTACCTTCCAGAACACCCTGGAAAAAATAGGAATGACGTGTTTAAATTAGTCCTTGTTCCACTGCTGTCAAAGTGTTAGAAGATTCCCTCCACTGTTGAGAGATAATTGCATGTTCCCAGGTTGTGTAGTTCAGACAGATAATTAAAAGCATGTGTCTTGAGTACTGTTCGTCTTGGTGTCTTGTCCTTGAATTTCTACCCACACTGAGATGATTTAATATCCTACCCACACGGAATGAGCATGGCTTGTTTTACATTGTTTAACAGAGAATATTAATAAATTCATAATTATAAGGGCGCTATAGAAATATTCAACTGTCTCCTGTTTTGTTGATGTAAAACAAAGGCAGAAAAAACTCTGGTTGAGTTCGGAGTAATGGTGGCGGGAACAAGATCAATGTTGTATTCTCTCTCTGCTGTCGTATTTACCTTGATGAAGTCTCACCGTGGAGACGCGTCAATAAACCAGTTACATATGTAAGTCTAATCATCTTGTTATAAGGGATGTAGTGTGGATGGAGGGAAGCCCTGCTGCCATGCCTCTAATCATCTTGTTATGGGGAGGTAGTGTGGATGGAGGGTAGCCCTGCTGCCATGCCTCTAATCATCTTGTTATGGGGAGTTAGTGTGGATGGAGGGTAGCCATTCCTTAAAGCGTCCGCACACTTCCCCAGATGAAACAGTTATGTTAAGTTCGTGCATCTATTATGACAACATTTTGTGACGTTTTTGTCAGTTTTGGACTTCGGTGAGGGTTTTTTACCGACTGTTCGGACGCACCATTTCTTTACTTGAGGCAAGCCGAAGATCGGAGCCGGGGTCTACGCCCCTTAGTCGGGTGATTGGTCAATAGTAGGGACCTTAGTCGGTGATTGGTCAACAGTAGGGACCTTAGTCGGTGATTGGTCAACAGTAGGGACCTTAGTCGGTGATTGGTCAACAGTAGGGACCTTAGTCGGTGATTGGTCAACAGTAGGGACCTTAGTCGGGTGATTGGTCAACAGTAGGGATTCTTCAATAAAGTATTTGTTGTTATTCAACAAGAGACGACGCACTTTCATGCATTAATTGAGAAATACTGAACCAAACATCTTAGTTAGATGTAAAATTGCGCGACAAAGATATCCTCGGCAAAGACCTAAACATTTCTGACAGATTTGTTGAGTTATCTTAGATTCATTTTGACTATTTTGAAGAAGTGTATACAGGCTACGTCGTGTCAAAACGGACAAACAGTACTATTGCCGCTTTTTTCACCCTTTTCAAGTGAATGTCTTTTAAGGGAGTGTGCGAGAACACTCTTTCGGTTCGGCTAGCCGAGGTTGGCTAGGTGCCAGCCGACCTGATAACTGCTGACCCTTTACTCATACTCTCTCTTATTCACCTGGTCTCCAGCGAGGATCAATCACCTTCTCTCTCAGGTTACAGTTAGGATCAATCACATTCTCTCTCAGGTTACAGTTAGGATCAATCACCTTCTCTCTCAGGTTACTGTAGGATCAATCACCTTCTCTCTCAGGTTACTGTAGGATCAATCACCTTCTCTCTCAGGTTACTGTAGGATCAATCACATTCTCTCGCAGGTTATTGCTAGGATCAATCACCTTCTCTCTCATGTTACTGTTAGGATCAAACACCTTCTCTCTCAGGTTACCGCTTGGATCTGTCACCTTCTCTTTCAGCTTACTGCTAGGATCAAACCTCACCTATCTCAGCTTACTGCTAGGATCCATCACATTTTCACTCAGGTTACTGTAGGATCAATCACCTTCTCTCTCAGGTTACTGTAGGATCAATCACATTCTCTCTCAGGTTATTGCTAGGATCAATCACCTTCTCTCTCAGGTTAACACTAGTATCAATCACCTTCTCTCTCAGGTTATTGCTAGGATCAATCACATTCTCGCTCAAGTTACTGCTGAGATGAATCACCTCTCTCAGGTTACTGCTAGGATCCATCACATTTTCACTCAGGTTCAGTGGCGGCTCCTGAAAAAATTCTCAGGGGGGGCAATTTTTCTGATGATTTAGGTGACCTACACACATTTAAAAAAAGATATGTCCAGCAACAACATGAAGACAGGGGCAGCATATAAGTCAATACCAGAAGCATTTATTGACTGATCTCAAAAGTGTTGGCTTACCAGGGTTGGTGGAGCCCTCAGTTTCATCTTTGCCTCGCAAAGCTAACTCAAACACTCCGCAAAACTTCACACACTGGATTAGCCGGCTGAGGATGTGGCGGTTCTTGCTAATGTCGTAGTAAATATATTTGTTATAGTGAATATGGAATATGATATGTTGAGTAAAATGTTGTGCTAAGATCTATTTAGGTCAGGAGCTGGTTATAAGTTCTGTTCCTATCCAATAACAATGGACAAAAGGGTCCTATCTTGTCAGCCTTGTCAGCAGGTGGCCAAGGACAACACCCACGCCATAGGCCTCTCAGTTCTTCCAACTCACGAGTTCTTGCTCTGAGGACACACACACACACACACACAAACACACACACACACATCATCACTGTTAAACACACACACACACACACACACACACACACACACACACACACACACACACACACACACACATCATCATCACTGTTAAACACACACACACACACACACACACACACACACACACAAAAATCCCCTCTCTTAGGCTGAACATTTGAAGACAGAGAACCCGACTCAGAGCCAATGCAACAGTGACAGTAGCCTGGAGGGGACCTCGCCCAACTCATCAGGACCAATCAGAAGATCAGAACTACTAGATTCAACCTACTTCATTTATTGCATAAAATGTCTGCACACAATGTTTCGGGGCTCTCTTCAGATAATAATAATAATAATAATAATATGCCATTTAGCAGACGCTTTTATCCAAAGCGACTTACAGTCATGCGTGCATACATTTTTGTGTATGGGTGGTCCCGGGGATCGAACCCACTACCTTGGCGTTACAAGCGCCGTGCTCTACCAGCTGAGCTACAGAAAGTGGATACTCATGGATGCGCATCGCAATTGTAAAATGTCAACACAATTGGAGACACCACGTCATTTTTGGAGACATGTTATTGACAGTAAACTATTGTAGATGCGACTGCTAACTAAATAAAACATTTTAGCTGGCTAGCTAATCATCTTAGCTAAATGTGGGGCAAACAATTCAGTTATTTACCGTTAATTTGAGGGATTGGGGTGAAAGAAATCGAGTTACATAGTGATACTTTACGATATACTGTATTGACAATATCGCAATATTTTAGCGCTAGTTGGCTGTACCTGCACCAAAACACCATTATTGTTCCTTCATAGCTTGTTCTCAATCTTTTCACATTTGGAGCCAATTTGTTTTCAGCACTTTTATTTCCATGACTGATCAAAACTCGTTCTCATGGCTTTCTAATCCCTCTGCAACAGACATATGGTGCGCAATAAAATCACAGTATCGAATCGCAATACGTATAGAATCATGAGACTCGCAATGCATATATCTTATCGTGAGGTTCCTGGCAATTCCCAGCCCAAGTTCATTTGCCACAACAAATCTCTTCGCTAGCAAACGCGATGTCTTCTCCAAAACGGCAATGTGTCTCCAGCAATGTTTACTTTTTTGACGTTCTATGGCATCTCCACTTTCCAAGCATATATGACCACATGTAATATTTTGGTAAGTGATGCAAATAGTGAACTATGTAGGGCCAGGATGTAAAATATATGTAGCTGCAGCAATGGGTCCGTGCACGCGATTCCAGATATCTTTACCTCTGAATAAACTGCCTTTATTATACCATATCCACCCTGTCCAAAGTCTCTACTTGGTCTCAGTTCTCCAGTAAACTTGTGATTATCAACACTAACCTCATCGTTGTGGCGGCGGACAGCTAGCCTGTATCCCTCATCCAGTTGAGTGGCAATGTTATTTTTTCGTTCGTACCAATTTTTGGAAAATCCTCGGGTGTAGGACTTTCCGCCTTTAGTAGAAACCTGTTGAATTATTAAATTTGGTCTGGGAGGTCCTAATTGTTTCGTTGCCAATTTATCTTCATTTGTTCGCCGACAAAAAGGAACTTCTTTCAAAGACACAATCGAGTTGCATTGAAGCCTAGCCATTTTGACAGTAATAGTGAATTGATTGACGCTGCTACCCGCTATTTTCTTAGTTACGTTCATGGTTACGTTACGTATGACGAAAGCGCGTAAGTGCAAGCCCTCAGACACCCATAGAGATTGTATTGAAAGCTCTGAAATTTGGAAAAAATAGATTTTACATGGGAGTCTATGACAGACTTCTGGGCGATTTTCAACCTGACTGAAATCGCCCCAAAAGGGGGGGGAGCCATTTGAAGCACGACTTGACCTGATTGGACATTTAGTGGCAGTGTGGCACTGTGGCAGATCAGACGTCTAGATTACAACACTGATAACTACTGTTGCCGTGATATAATTGATTAGAAAAAAAATCCCTTCCTTTTCCCGTTTGGCAGTGCGTCGCCCATATCGCCCTATTGAACACACCGCCCCTGCTCAGGTTACTGTTGGAATCACTCACCTTCTCTCTTAGGTTACTGCTAGGATCAATCACCACCTCTTTCAATTTACTGCTAGGATCAAACACCTTCTCTCTCAGGTTACCGCTTGGATCTGTCACCTTCTCTTTCAGCTTACTGCTAGGATCAAACCTCACCTATCTCAGCTTACTGCTAGGATCCATCACATTTTCACTCAGGTTACTGTTGGAATCAATCACCTTCTCTTTCAGTTTACTGCTGGGATCAATCACCTTCTCTCTCATACAGCATCACACAGTACAGGCCTCCTCAAATAGATTCTAGATGTGTGAGGCTTTAGGGAAGAAAGTGCTTGTGTGTGTGTGTGTGTGTGTGTGTGTGTGTGTGTGTGTGTGTGTATGTGTGTGTGTGTGTGTGTGTGTGTGTGTGTGTGTGTGTGTGTGTGTGTGTGTGTGTGTGTGTGTGTTTTCTACTTTCTGTTATTACAGTTTATGGAAATAAGCCTGAATTTCAGATGGATCAAAACGTCACATTTTTAATCATATGCTTTATCCAGAGCGACTTATAGGAGCTATTAGGGTTAAGTGCCTTGCTCAAGGGCACATCGACCGATTTCTCACCTAGTCGACTCTGGTTACTGGCCCAACACTCATAACCACTACGCTACCTGACTACATTACACGGCTCTTACTCAAAACAAATGTAATCAAAAACAATTGGGTTTGTTTACATATTTTGAAGATGTTAGCGCAGGTGCAACAACATGCTAGTGTTTATAGATGCAACAGTGCAGTAGTAGCAATACAATACACAATAACAAAATACAAAACCACAAAAATGTCAAGAAAGGAACTGTCACGATCATCGTAAGAACCGGACCAAGGCGCAGCGTGATAGGCGTACATCTTTTAATGAGTACTTAATACAATCACAAAAAACGATACGTGAAGTCTAAAGGTTCACCAACACAAACCTATACAGAACAAGATCCCACAAATAACTGTGCAAAACAGGCTGCCTAAGCATGGTTCCCAATCAGAGACAACGAGCAACAGCTGCCTCTGATCGGGAACCACCCTGGCCAACATAGATCTAAACGATCTAGAATAAACACATAGAAACTACAACATAGAAACTAACACCCTGGCTCAACATAAAAGAGTCCCCAGAGCCAGGGCGTGACAGGAACTAAGAAATGTCAGAGTCCGGAATATAAATATATATGTGTTTATTTAATAATTATTAATAATTATAATTATTCTTCCACGTTGTTGTGTTACAGCTTGAATTTAAAATGGGTTAAATTGAGGTTTTGTTTGTCACTGGCCTACACACAATACCCCATATTGTCAAAGTGGATTTATGTTTTCTAAATGTTTGCAAATCAATAACAAATGAAAAGGCTGAAATGTCTTGAGTCAATAAGTATTCAACCCCTTTGTTATGGCACGCTTAAATAAGTTCAGGAGTAAAAATGTGCTTAACAAGTCACATAATAAGTTGCATGGACTCACTCTGTGTGCAATAATAGTGTTTAACATGATTTTTGAATGACTATCCCATCTCTGTACCCCACACATACAATTATCTGTAAGGTCCCTCAGTCGAGCAGTGAATTTCAAACACAGATTAAACCTCGAAGACCAGGGAGGTTTTCCAATCCCTCGCAAAGAGGGCATCTATTGGTAGATGGGGTTAAAAAAAAAACAGACATTAAATATCCTTTTGAGCGTGGTGAAGTTATTAATTACACTTCAGATGGTGTAGCAGTACACCCAGTCACTACAAAGATACAGATGTCCTTCCTAACTTTGTTGCCGGAGAGGAAGGAAACCACTCAGAGTCTTTCAGAATAAAAAAAGAAACTGAATGGAGCTAAGCACAGGCACAATCCTTGAGGAAAACCTTGTTCAGTCTGCTTTCCACCAGGACTATAAAGGGCAAATCTACACTGGAGTTGCTTACCAAGAAGACAGAGAATGTTCCTGAGTAGCCGAGTTACAGTTTTAACTTGAAAATGGCTGTCTAGCAATGATCAACAAACAATTTGACAGAGCTGGAATAATTTGGAAAATAATAATGGGCAAATTGCACAATCAAGGTGTGGAAAGCTCTTACAAACTTACCCAGAAAGACTCACTGCCAAAGGTGTTTCTACAAAGTATTGACTCAGGGGTGTGACTAGAAATTAGATATTTCTGTATTTTATTTTCAATAAATTTGCAACAAATTCTAAAAACATGTTTTCACTTTGTCATTATGGGGTATTGCGTGAAGATGGGTGAGAAAAAAAAGACATATATGTCATCCATTTTTAATTCAGGCTGTAACACAGGGGTGTTAAACTATTTTGGGCCACGACCCCATTTTGATATCTGAAAATTCTTGTGACCCAACCATGTGAAAATAATCATCTAATTAACAGCCAATGTTCACTTTTGTAATGTTCTATATTTATTTTCTTAGTTCACCTTGTTCTTGTACGTAGCCCTGTTTCTTTGTGTTCTTGAACGTAGCCCTGTTTCTTTGTGTTCTTGAACGTAGCCCTGTTTCTTTGTGTTCTTGAACATAGCCCTGTTTCTTTGTGTTCTTGAACGTAGCCCTGTTTCTTTGTGTTCTTGAACGTAGCCCTGTTTCTTTGTGTTATAATAATAATAATAATATGCCATTTAGCAGACGCTTTTATCCAAAGCGACTTACAGTCATGCGTGCATACATTTTTGCGTATGGGTGGTCCCGGGGATCGAACCCACTACCTTGGCGTTACAAGCGCCGTGCTCTACCAGCTGAGCTACAGACGACCACAACGTGTTCTTCAACGTAGCCCTGTTTCTTTGTGTTCTTCAACGCAGCCCTGTTTCTTTGTGTTCTTGAACGTAGCCCTGTTTCTTTGTGTTCTTGAACGTAGCCCTGTCTTTCATTTTTATTCATTGATTCCACCTGTGATAGTTACTCACCTGGTCTCATCAGCTCCTTATTTAGTTCAGTTCTTTCTGTTTGTGCCTTGTGAGGTATTGTTCATTTTGACTCTACTAAGCCTTTTCCTAGCTCGTTTGTGAGAACCAGTTATAGCCTTCAGTCCTAGTTTTTGATTCTCCTGCCTGTTTGCCAACCTGTGTATGACCATTGCCTGCCTGTGACCACGATTCCTGTCTTCTGCGAAGGTGAAATAAACACCTGCCGCACTCCTAGCGTGAATCTTCACCTTTTTCTCCCTGAGTATTTATTACAACTTTTATTTGGGGCTATTGCAGTCAATAAAAAAGCATTCTATTAGTTTCTGATTTTCTTCTCAACCATCACATACTTTTAATGTGGGGCTAATCTAAGTTACTTGCTGCAGTATATCTCAGAGTTCTGTGGTCAGTTATTTTGTCGCCAGTTGCATACAATGCGTTCATATGGCAGAGGGAGACACATTCATAACTAGAGTGCAGAGGCCTGCCTGCTGTTCTGCCATAGATGGAGCCCCATCTGTGCAAAAGCCCAGCATTCGATCCCATGGAATCTGTTTTTCATCAACATAGCCAGGCAGCACACTGAATATCCCCTGTGCCATTTCATGCTTGGGAATCATGAGACAGAACAATATGTCCTCGTGAATAGCATCCCCCGACATGTATAGCAGACAAAAGTCAATGCATGGGTAGCTTGGCCCTCACAGCTAACGTCCATTTGGAGAGCATAAGTTGGGGTGTTTTTGACTCGTTCAGTCAGTGTCCCCTTGATTGCTAGCAATAGCGTACATTCTTTGTTGAACAGTATTATCTGACAAAGGTATTGATGTGAAATTTGTGCCTCTGCCTCCCCACACATTGTTTTCACCATATCAATTGCGGCCGGTAATATCAACGTTTCTGCAATAGTGTGTGGTTTCATACAGTGGGGAAAAAAAGTATTTAGTCAGCCACCAATTGTGCAAGTTCTCCCACTTAAAAAGATGAGAGAGGCCTGTATTTTTCATCATACGTACATGTCAACTATGACAGACAAAATGAGAAAAAAGAATCCAATTGTAGGATTTTTAATGAATTTATTTACAAATTATGGTGGAAAATAAGTATTTGGTCAATAACAAAAGTTTCTCAATACTTTGTTATATACCCTTTGTTGTCAATGACACAGGTCAAACGTTTTCTGTAAGTCTTCACAAGGTTTTCACACACTGTTGCTGGTATTTTGGCCCATTCCTCCATGCAGATCTCCTCTAGAGCAGTGATGTTTTGGGGCTGTCGCTGGGCAACACAGACTTTCAACTCCCTCCAAAAATGTTCTATGGGGTTGAGATCTGGAGACTGGCTAGGCCACTCCAGGACCTTGAAATGCTTCTTATGAAGCCACTCCTTCGTTGCCCGGGCAGTGTGTTTGGGATCATTGTCATGCTGAAAGACCCAGCCACGTTTCATCTTCAATGCCCTTGCTGATGGAAGGAGGTTTTCACTCAAAATCTCACGATACATGGCCCCATTCATTCTTTCCTTTACACGGATCAGTCGTCCTGGTCCCTTTGCAGAAAAAAAGCCCCAAAGCATGATGTTTCCACCCCCATGCTTCACAGCATGGTGTTCTTTGGATGCAACTCAGCATTCTTTGTCCTCCAAACACGACGAGTTGAGTTTTTACCAAAAAGTTCTATTTTGGTTTCATCTGACCATATGACATTCTCCCAATCCTCTTCTGGATCATCCAAATGCACTCTAGCAAACTTCAGACGGGCCTGGACATGTACTGGCTTAAGCAGGGGGACACGTCTGGCACTGCAGGATTTGAGTCCCTGGCGGCGTAGTGTGTTACTGATGGAAGGCTTTGTTACTTTGGTCCCAGCTCTCTGCAGGTCATTCACTAGGTCCCCCCGTATGGTTCTGGGATTTTTGCTCACCGTTCTTGTGATCATTTTGACCCCACAGGGTGAGATCTTGCGTGGGGGGGGGTTACATTAAGGGGAGGGGTGTGTGGGGGGTTACATTAAGGGGAGGGGTGTGGGGGGGGTTACATTAAGGGGAGGGGTGTGTGGGGGGTTACATTAAGGGGAGGGGTGTGTGGGGGGTTACATTAAGGGGAGGGGGTGTGGGGGGGATTACATTAAGGGGAGGGGTGTGGGGGGGGTTACATTAAGGGGAGGGGTGTGTGGGGGGTTACATTAAGGGGAGGGGTGTGTGGGGGGTTACATTAAGGGGAGGGGTGTGGGGGGGTTACATTAGGGGAGGGGTGTGGGGGGTTACATTAAGGGGAGGGTTGTGGGGGGTTACATTAAGGGGAGGGGTGTGGGGGGGGTTACATTAAAGGGAGGGGTGTGGGGGGTTATATTAAGGGGAGGGGTGTGTATGGGGTTACATTAAGGGGAGGGGTGTGGGGGGTTACATTAGGGGAGGGGTGTGGGGGGTTACATTAAGGGGAGGGGTGTGGGGGGTTACATTAAGGAGAGGGATGTGGGGGGTTACATTAAGGGGAGGGGTGGGGGGGTTACATTTAGGGGGGGGGTGTGTGTGGGGGGTTACATTAAGGGGAGAGGGGTGGGGGGGTTACGTTAAGGGGAGAGGGGTGGGGGGGGGGGTTATATTAAGGGGAGGGGTGTGTGGGGGTTACATTAAGAGGAGGGGTGTGGGGGGGGTTACATTAAGGGGAGAGGGGTGGGGGGGTTACATTAAGGGGAGGGGTGTGTGGGGGGTTACATTAAGGGGAGGGTGTGTATGGGGGGGGTTACATTAAGGGGAGGGGTGTTGGGGGTTACATTAAGGGGAGAGGGGTTGGGGGGGTTACATTAAGGGGAGGGGTGTGTGGGGGGTTACATTAAGGGGAGGGGTGTGTGGGGGGTTACATTAAGGGGAGAGGGGTGGGGGGGTTACATTAAGGGGAGAGGGTGGGGGGGGTTACATTAAGGGGAGAGGGGTGGGGGGGTTACATTAAGGGGAGGGGTGTGGGGGGGTTACATTAAAGGGAGAGGGGCGGGGGGGGTTACATTAAGGGGAGAGGGGTGGGGGGGGTTACATTAAGGGGAGGTTTTGTATGGGGGGGTTACATTAAGGGGAGAGGGGTGGGGGGGGTTACATTAAGGGGAGAGGGGCGGGGGGGGTTACATTAAGGGGAGAGGGGTGTGGGGGGTTACATTAAGGGGAGAGGGGTGGGGGGGTTACATTAAGGGGAGGGGTGGGGGGGGTTATATTAAGGGGAGAGAGTGGGGGGGGTTACATTAAGGGGAGGGGTGGGGGGGTTACATTAAGGGGAGGGGTGTGGGGGGGTTACATTAAGGGGAGGGGTGTGGGGGGGTTAAATTAAGGGGAGGGGTGTGGGGGGGTTACATTAAGGGGAGAGGGGTGGGGGGGTTACATTAAGGGGAGGGGTGTTTGGGGGTTACATTAAGGGGAGAGGGGTGGGGGGGGTTACATTAAGGGGAGGGGTGTGTGGGGGGTTACATTAAGGGGAGGGGGGTGTATGGGGGTTACATTAATTGGAGAGGGGTGGGGGGGTTACATTAAGGGGAGAGGGGTGGGGGGGGGTTACATTAAGGGGAGAGGGGTGTATGGGGGTTACATTAAGGGGAGAGGGGTGGGGGGGTTACATTAAGGGGAGAGGGGTGGGGGGGGGTTACATTAAGGGGAGAGGGGTGTATGGGGGTTACATTAAGGGGAGAGGGGTTGGGGGGGTTACATTAAGGGGAGAGGGGTGGGGGGGGTTACATTAAGGGGAGAGGGGTTGGGGGGGTTACATTAAGGGGAGAGGGGTGTATGGGGGTTACATTAAGGGGAGAGGGGTTGGGGGGGTTACATTAAGGGGAGAGGGGTGGGGGGGGTTACATTAAGGGGAGAGGGGTGTATGGGGGTTACATTAGGGGAGAGGGGTGGACACATTGGCAGTCAGGATCTCTAGTCTCCACCTAGTGTTGTTTACAACCCCTGTTCACCTGTTCCCCTGTTCCCCTGTTCCCCTGTTCCGGCTGGTATGGAAGTGGATAGAGTCTTCAGAGGTATTTGGTGCAGTGGTCAGTGTAACATATATTCAGTAATAGTTGCGATAAATCATCTGCAGTTAGATAGATACCTCGGTGGATTAACACCGAGGTACGCGCTAAGCTGTGTCTGCACCACGTACTCTCACTACTGGTGTCCCCCAGGGCTCGGTTCTAGGCCCTCTCCTCTTCTCTCTATACACCAAGTCCCTCGGCTCCGTCATATTTTTACATGGTCGCTTCTATCATTACTATGCGGATGACAATCAACTACTTTTCTCCTTCCCGTCTTCTGACACCCAGGTGGCAATACGTATCTCTGCATGCCTGGCTGATACAGTGCATTGGGAAAGTATTCAGACCCCTTGAATTGACTGGCTCTATTCTGTCCAGGTAGAGCTGAAAGGTTAGTTTATGGAGAGTGACTGGCTCTAATCTGACCGGGGTAGAGCTGAAAGGTTAATTTATAGAGAGTGACTGGCTCTATTCTGTCCGGGTAGAGCTGAAAGGTTAGTTTATAGAGAGTGACTGGCTCTATTCTGTCCGGGTAGAGCTGAAAGGTTAGTTTGCAGAGAGTGACTGGCTCTGTTCTGTCCGGGTAGAGCTGAAAGGTTAGTTTATAAAGAGTGACTGGCTCTATTCTGTCCGGGTAGAGCTGAAAGGTTAGTTTGCAGAGAGTGACTGGCTCTGTTCTGTCCAGGTAGAGCTGAAAGGTTAGTTTATAGAGAGTGACTGGCTCTATTCTGTCCGGGTAGAGCTGAACGGTTAGTTTATAGAGAGTGACTGGCTCTGTTCTGTCCGGGTAGAGCTGAGGTTGGAATTGGAGGCCCACCTTTTTGTTTTCTTTTCCTGTTTATAATTAATTAATTATTACTAAAAGCTGCAATATGTAACTTTTTCGGCGACCTGACAAAATTCACATAGAAATAGGAGTTATAGATCTTTCATTCTCATTGAAAAAAAGTCTAAGAAGTGTTCTACAGTGCCTTCGGAAAGTTACAGCCTTATTCTAAAATTGTTTAAATAGTTTTTTCATCAATCTACACACAATACCCCATAATGACAAAGCAAAAACAGGTTTTTAGATATATTTGCTAATTTATTTTTTATTTTTTAAAGTATTCAGACCCTTTACTATTTGTTGAAGCACCATTGGCAGCGATGACAGACTTGAGTCTTCTTGGGTATGACGCTACAAGCCTGGCACACATGTATTTGGGGAGTTTCTCCGATTCGTATCTGCAGATCCTCTCAAACTCTGTCTGGTTGGATGGGGAGCGTTGCTGCACAGCTATTTTCAGGTCTCTCCAGGGATGTTAGATCGGGTTCAAGTCCAGGCTCTGGCTGGGCCATTCAAGGACATTCAGAGACTTGTCCCGAAGCCACTCCTGCGTTGTCTTGACTGTGTGCTTAGGGTTGTTGTCCTGTTGGAAGTTGAACCTTCGACCCAGTCTGAGGTCCTGAGCGCTCGAGCAGGTTTTCATCAAGGATTTCTCTGTACTTTGCTCCGTTCAGCTTTGCCTCAATCCTGACTAGTCTCCCAGTCCCTGCCGCAGAAAAACATTCCCACAGAGTGATGCTGCCATCACCATGCTTCACCATAGGGATGGTGCCAGGTTTCCTCCAGACGTGACGTTTGGCATTCAGGTCAAAGAGTTCAATCTTGGTTTAATCAGACCAGAGAATCTTGTTTCTCATTGTCTGAGAGTCTTTAGGTGGTTTTTGGCAAACTCCAAGCAGGCTTTCATGTGCCTTTTACTGAGGAGTGGCTTCCATCTATCCACTCTACCAGAAAGGCCTGATTGGTGGAATGCTGCAGAGATGGTTGTCCTACTCTAGAGCTCTGTCAGAGTGACCGTCGGGTTCTTGGTCACCTCCCTGACCAAAGCTCTTCTCCCCCAATTGCTCAGTTTGGCCGGGCGGCCAGCTCAAGGAAGAGTCTTGGTTGTTCCAAATTTCTTCCATTTAAGAATGATGGAGGACACTGTTCTTGGGGACCTTCAAATGTTTTGGTACCCTTCCCCAGATCTGTGCCTCAACACAATCCTGTATCGGAGCTCTACGGACAATTCCTTCAACCTTATGGCTTGGTTTTTGCTCTGACATGCACTTTCAACTGTAGGACCTTATGTAGACAGACGTGTGCCTTTCCAAATTATGTCCAATCAATTGAATTTACCACAGGTGGACTCCAATCAAGTTGTAGAAACATCTGAAGGATGATCAATGGAAACATGATGCACCTGAGCTCAATTTCGAGTCTCATAGCAAAGGGTCTAAATACTTATGTAAATATGGAATTTCTGTTTTTTATTTTTAATACATTTGCACAAATGTCTAAAAACATGTTTTCGCTTTGTCATTATCGGGTATTGTGTGTAGATTGATGAGGAAAATGTTTCATTCAATCCATCCTGTAACATTCAACTTAGGATAGCTGTCACGTTCGTTCAAGGACGGGTCAGACCAAGGCGCAGCGTGATATGCGTACATGTTTACTTAACTTATAAACACACGACAAAACAAAAAAACGAACCGAAACGTGAAGTCCTAAGGTAGACACACAACAAACCTTACACGGAACAAGATCCCACAACTACACAGTGCCAATAGGCTGCCTAAGTATGATCCCCAATCAGAGACAACGAGCGACAGCTGCCTCTGATTGGGAACCACACCGGCCAACATAGAAATACACATACTAGATAATACAACATAGGTCATACACAACAAAGAATATACACACCCTGACTCAACATATACGAGTCCCCTGAGTCAGGGCGTGACAATAGCCAGTGGGACAACCACTGGGGGGGGGTTGGGGTAGAAGGATTACTGTTATACTATTCCAGGTATTCCTTAAAGAGGTAGGGTCTCAAGTGTCTCCGGAAGGTGGTCAGTGACTCCGCTGTCCTGGCGTCGTGGGGGAGCTTGTTCCACCATTGGGGTGACAGAACAGCGAATAGCTTTGACTGGGCTGAGCGGGAACTGTGCTTCCGCAGAGGTAGGGGGCTGTAGGGTCTGATCTGAAGGTAAGGAGGTGCCGTTCCCCTCACAGGTCCGTAGGCAAGCACCATGGTTTTGTAGTAGATGCGAGCTTCAACTGGAAGCCAGTGTAGTGTGCGGAGGAGCGGGGTGACATGAGAGAACTTGGGAAGGTTGAACACCAGACGGGCTGCAGCGTTCTGGATAAGTTGTAGGAGTTTAATGGCACAGGCAGGGAGCCCAGCCAACAGCGAGTTGCAGTAATCCAGACGGGAGATGACAAGTGCCTGGATTAGGACCTATGCTGCTTTCTGTGTAAGGTAGGGTCGTACTCTGCGAATGTTGTAGAGCATGAACCTGCAGGATCGGGTCACCGCTTTGATGTTAGCGGAGAACGACAGGGTGTTGTCCAGGCTCACGCCAAGGTTCTTGGCACTCTGGGAGGAGGACACAATGTAGTTGTCAACCGTGATGTCGAGATCATGGAGCGGGCAGTCCTTCCCCGGGAGGAAGAGCAGCTCCGTCTTGCCGAGGTTCAGATTGAGGTGGTGATCCGACATCCACACTGATATGTCTGCCAGACATGCAGAGATGTGATTCACCACCTGGTTATCAGAAGGGGGAAAGGAGAAAATTAATTGTGTGTCGTCTGCATAGCAATGATAGGAGAGACCATGTGAGGATATGACAGAGCCAAGTGACTTAGTGTACAGAGAGAATAGGAGAGGGCCTAGAACTGAGTCCTGGGGGACACCAGTGGTGAGAGCACGTGGTGCGGAGACAGATTCTCGCCACGGCACCTGGTAGGAGCGACCTGTCAGGTAGGACGCAATCCAAGAGTGAGCGGCGCCAGAGATGCCCAACTCGGAGAGGGTGGAGAGGAGGATCTGATGGTTCACAGTATCAAAGGCAGCAGATAGGTCCAGAAGGATAAGAGCAGAGGAGAGAGAGTTAGCTTTAGCAGTGCGGAGAGCCTCCGTGACACAGAGAAGAGCAGTCTCAGTTGAATGATCAGTCTTGAAACCTGACTGGTTTGGATCAAGAAGGTAATTCTGAGAGAGATAGCAGGAGAGTTGGCTAGAGACGGCACGCTCAAGAGTTTTGGAGGGAAAAGAAAGAAAGGATACTGGTCTGTAGTTGTTGACATCGGAGGGATCAAGTGTAGGTTTTTTGAGGAGGGGTGCAACTCTCGCTCTCTTGAAGATGGAAGTGACATAGCCAGCGGTCAAGGATGAGTTGAAGAGCGAGGTGAGGTAAGAGAGAAGGTTTCCGGAAATGGTCTGGAGAAGATAGGGTCAAGCGGGCAGGTTGTTGGGCGGCCGGCCATCACAAGTCGCAAGATTTCATCTGGAGAGAGAGGGGAGAAAGAAGTCAAAGCATAGGGTAGGGCAGTGTGAGCAGGACCAGCGGTGTCATTTGACTTAATAAATGAGGATCGGATGTCGTCAACCTTCTTTTAAAGAAAACAGGGGTAGACAGACACATAGTTGACAGGCTACAGAAAAGGCTACAATAATGCAAAAGAGATCGGAATAAAATTAACTAAACATCTGGGGAAGCGAGAGAGCGGGGGCCTCCCTCACTTACCTTTCACTGAAACACTCAAATATAACTCTCCCAACTTCCGCTTTAGAATGTATAGTTGTTGTAAACTAAGGTACTGACACTGACATGTATATCCTTGCATTGTCGTGTTCTACCTCACCTGAATTTTTTTATTGAAAGTAAGATTTTCACTGTGCTGTTTTACACATGTTGTGTAATGCGCACGTGGCGAATAACCTTAACTTGAAAGTAGACGACTTTGAAGTAGAAGATCGGGAGGGACTTTCCTGATACCATCTAGTCTCTTTTCTAAGACCTCAACACAGTTGTAGGGGATAAGTGATATTAATGAGGTGCATCACTGCAAATTGATCAGAGAAGATTATCAAAAGTAGTTGAGAGAGAAGCTGTATTGATTCTTCGAGCTGGGCCGTGTGCTTAGCTTTCTGCACAGAAATCTCATTAAGGATATGGAAGTCTTCCACGGTTGGCTTTGAACGGTGTGTGTGTGTGTGTGTGTGTGTGTGTGTGTGTGTGTGTGTGTGTGTGTGTGTGTGTGTGTGTGTGTGTGTGTGTGTGTGTGTGTGTGTGTGTGTGTGTGTGTGTGTGTGTGCGTTTGCAATCCTCTATATAGAAGTTTTTAATTAGCAGAACTGCCTAGCAGACACAATCAATGGTTGCGAATCTCACTCAAATAAAATGTGTATGTGTGTGTGTGTGTGTGTGTGTGTGTGTGCGTGCGTGCGTGCGTGCGTGCGTGCGTGCGTGTGTGTGCGTGTGTGTGTGTAACGCTGTAGTTTTTGCACCTGGAAACACAAACAGATGGACTGGAGCTCTTCGGATTGAAGCCCATGTTTCACTGCAACATCCTCCACTGAACTGTCAAGGCACGATCCACTCTCTCCTAAGGCCTCAAGGTTAGGTTGTTATAGTAACACTAGACTGAATGTCAAGACACGATCCACTTTCTAACATATTATTTTGTAATCTTCAACATAGAAATGTTGTCCAAAAAGAACTTACTACAAATGATGGTGATGATTCACCAAACAATATTTTGATAGAGGAAGTAAAGTTCTTTAAGCAGTCTCCTCCACTGACAATTTCCTTGTATGGATATTATATTATATTAATAATGTCAAATTAACAGCTGTACAGAAAGACTCATGTGAAGGCCAAATTAAAGAGGGGGAATTTCTTGATGCAATTAAAGCCTTTAAGTCCGGGAAAACTCCAGGGCTGGATGGTATACCAAACCTTTTTTGACCTCTCACTAAAAGCTTCAGTCATACAAAAGTTATACTTAAATCCGAACTGGATCTCTAGCAAATTAGTAAGAATGTCTCACCCCATGTTGGTTATTTGAAAATGAAATAACCTCCAAAATATCACTATTTTTAAAATAAGCCTCAGAAAGTTGGTTACAATTTCAGTTTAATCCACAAGAAAAGATAGAACAAATAATACAACAAATATTATGGTTGAACTAAAATATACTAATTGATTAAAAAAAACATGATTTTTTGATAAAAAAATGTCAAAGGTATAATCTTTGTAAATTATATCATAAATAGGACTGGTAGAGTTATGTCACATATGCAGCTAACTAAAATATCTGGAATTGTCTGCTCTACCTAATAGAATGTTACATATATATGGGGGATACAACCATCCCAGCTCTGCAGATTTTGCTGCGAAGAGACAGAATCATTAGATCATTTATTTTGGTACTGTCCATATGTAGATTGTTTTTGGTCACAGGTCCAGGAATGGCTGAAGAATTGCAACATTTACCTGGAGCTAACGCTGCAACTAGCACTGCTGGGTGATTTAAAAAGTCATAGTCAATCGAACAATAAGATAATAATACTTTTAGCAAAAATGTGTATCTTTAATTTACAATGTGTAGAAACTATGAGAATAGAAAGGTTCAGAACTTTTATCAAACAGCACAGTTAATAATATATGGCAAATAGAAATCAAAACTGGATGGTCTTCAGAGATAGATCGGAGGGGTTGAGGGTAGCTGAAAGATGGAATTAAAAACAAACAAAAGAGAACTATTGTAAAATATACTGTGTCCGTAAGTGTATATAGTTTTTTAAAGCTGGAAGTAGAAGCCCAAGTATTGTTGTCCATTAGTTTACTCCAATTAGGGGAGGGGTGGTAGGGTTAGGGAAAAATAATAAATGAAAAAATATATATACATACAGTGGGGAGAACAAGTATTTGATACACTGCCGATTTTGCAGGTTTTCCTACTTACAAAGCATGTAGAGGTCTGTAATTTTTATCATAGGTACACTTCAACTGTGAGAGACGGAATCTAAAACAAAAATCCAGAAAAAATCACATTGTATGATTTTTAAGTAATTAATTTGCATTTTATTGCATGACATAAGAAAGTGTACTAACTGACTGTCACATACAGCAATAAACAGAGTGTACATTTTTACATTTACATTTTAGTCATTTAGCAGACGCTCTTATCCAGAGCGACTTACAGGAGCAATTAGGGTTAAGTGCCTTGCTAAAGGGCACATTTACGTCATTTAGCAGACGCTCTAGTCCAGAGCGACTCACAAATTGATGCATTCACCCTATAGCCAGTGGGATAACCACTTTACAATTTTTTTTTTTTTTTTTTTTTTGGGGGGGGGGGGGGTTAGAAGGATTACTTTATCCTATCCCAGGTATTCCTTAAAGAGGTGGGGTTTCAAATGTCTCCGGAAGGTGGTGAGCGACTCCGCTGTGTGTGGGGGGGGGGTAGAAGGATTACTTTATCCTATCCCAGGTATTCCTTAAAGAGGTGGGGTTTCAAATGTCTCCGGAAGGTGGTGAGTGACTCCGCTGTGGGGTGGGGGGGGTGGGGGGGTGGGGGGGGGGGGGGTAGAAGGATTACTTTATCCTATCCCAGGTATTCCTTAAAGAGGTGGGGTTTCAAATGTCTCCGGAAGGTGGTGAGTGACTCCGCTGTGGGGTGGGGGGGGGGGGGGGGGGTAGAAGGATTACTTTATCCTATCCCAGGTATTCCTTAAAGAGGTGGGGTTTCAAATGTCTCCGGAAGGTGGTGAGCGACTCCGCTGTGTGTGTGGGGGGGGGGGGGGGGGTAGAAGGATTGCTTTATCCTATCCCAGGTATTCCTTAAAGAGGTGGGGTTTCAAATGTCTCCGGAAGGTGGTGAGTGACTCCGCTGTGGGGTGGGGGGGGTGGGGGGGTGGGGGGGGGGGGGGTAGAAGGATTACTTTATCCTATCCCAGGTATTCCTTAAAGAGGTGGGGTTTCAAATGTCTCCGGAAGGTGGTGAGTGACTCCGCTGTGGGGTGGGGGGGGGGGGGGGGGGTAGAAGGATTACTTTATCCTATCCCAGGTATTCCTTAAAGAGGTGGGGTTTCAAATGTCTCCGGAAGGTGGTGAGCGACTCCGCTGTGTGTGTGGGGGGGGGGGGGGGTAGAAGGATTGCTTTATCCTATCCCAGGTATTCCTTAAAGAGGTGGGGTTTCAAATGTCTCCGGAAGGTGGTGAGTGACTCCGCTGTCCTGGCGTCGTGAGGGAGCTTGTTCCACCATTGGGGTGCCAGAGCAGCGAACAGTTTTGACTGGGCTGAGCGGGAACTATGCTTCCGCAGAGGAAGGGGAGCCAGCAGGCCAGAGGTGGATGAACGCAATGCCCTCGTTTGGGTGTAGGGACTGATCAGAGCCCGAAGGTACAGAGGTGTCGTTCCCCTCGCTGCTCCAAAGGCAAGCACCATGGTCTTGTAACGGATGCGAGCTTCAACTGGAAGCCAGTGGAGTGTGCGGAGGAGGGGGGTGACGTGAGAGAACTTGGGAAGGTTGAACACCAGACGGGCTGCGGCATTCTGGATGAGTTGTAGGGGTTTAATGGCACATGCAGGGAGGCCAGCCAACAGCGAGTTGCAGTAATCCAGACGGGAGATGACAAGTGCCTGGATTAGGACCTGTGCCGCTTCCTGTGTAAGGCAGGGTCGTACTCTCCGAATGTTGTAGAGCATGAACCTGCAGGAGCGGGTCACCGCCTTGATGTTAGCGGAGAACGACAGGGTGTTGTCCAGGGTCACGCCAAGGCTCTTCGCACTCTGGGAGGAGGACACAACGGAGTTGTCAACCGTGATGGCGAGATCATGGAACGGGCAGTCCTTCCCCGGGAGGAAGAGCAGCTCCGTCTTGCCAGGGTTCAGCTTGAGGTGGTGATCCGTCATCCATACTGATATGTCTGCCAGACATGCAGAGATGCGATTCGCCACCTGGTTATCAGAAGGGGGAAAGGAGAAGATTAGTTGTGTATCGTCAGCGTAGCAATGATAGGAGAGGCCGTGTGAGGATATGACAGAGCCAAGTGACTTGGTGTATAGGGAGAAAAGGAGAGGGCCTAGAACTGAGCCCTGGGGGACACCAGTGGTGAGAGCACGTGGTGCGGAGACAGCTTCTCGCCACGCCACTTGGTAGGAGCGACCGGTCAGGTAGGACGCAATCCAGGAGTGAGCCGCGCCGGAGATGCCCAGCTCGGAGAGGGTGGAGAGGAGGATCTGATGGTTCACAGTATCAAAGGCAGCAGACAGGTCTAGAAGGACAAGAGCAGAGGAGAGAGAGTTAGCTTTAGCAGTGCGGAGAGTCTCCGTGACACAGAGAAGAGCAGTCTCAGTTGAATGACCAGTCCTGAAACCTGATTGGTTTGGATCAAGAAGGTCATTCTGAGAGAGATAGCAAGAGAGTTGGCTAAAGACGGCACGCTCAATAGTTTTGGAAAGAAAAGAAAGAAGGGATACTGGTCTGTAGTTGTTGACATCAGTGGGGTCGAGTGTTGGTTTTTTGAGAAGGGGAGCAACTCTCGCTCTCTTGAAGACGGAAGGGACATGGCCAGCGATCAAGGATGAGTTGATCAGCGAGGTGAGGTAGGGGAGAAGGTCACCGGAGATGGTCTGGAGAAGGGAGGAGGGGATGGGGTCAAGCGGGCAGGTTGTTGGGCGGCCTGCAGTCACAAGTCGCAGGATTTTATCTGGAGAGAGAGGGGAGAAAGAAGTCAAAGCATAGGGTAGGGCAGTGTGAGCAGGACCAGCAGTGTCATTAGACTTAACAAACGAGGATCGGATGTCGTCAACCTTCTTTTCAAAGTGGTTGACGAAGTCATCCACAGAGAGAGAGGAGGGGGGGGGGGGGGGGGGGGGGGAGGATTCAGGAGGGAGGAAAATGTGGCAAAGAGCTTCCTAGGGTTAGAGGCAGATGCTTGGAATTTAGAGTGGTAGAAGGTGGCCTTAGCAGCAGAAACAGATGAAGAAAATGTAGAGAGGAGGGAGTGAAAAGATGCCAGGTCGGCAGGGAGTTTAGTTTTCTTCCATTTCCGCTCCGCTGCCCGGAGCTCTGTTCTGTGAGCTCGCAATGAGTCATCAAGCCACGGAGCTGGAGGGGAGGACCGAGCCGGCCGGGAGGATAGGGGACACAGAGAGTCAAAGGATGCAGAAAGGGAGGAGAGGAGGGTTGAGGAGGCAGAATCAGGAGATTGGAGGGAGAAGGATTGAGCAGAGGGAAGAGATGATAGGATGGAAGAGGAGAGAGTAGTGGGAGAGAGAGAGCGAAGGTTGCGGCGGCGCATTACCATCTGTGTAGGGGCAGAGTGAGTAGTGTGGGAGGAGAGCGAGAGAGAAAAGGAAACAAAGTAGTGGTCGGAGACATGGAGGGGAGTTGCAGTGAGATTAGTAGAGGAGCAGCATCTAGTGAAGATGAGGTCAAGCGTATTGCCTGCCTTGTGAGTAGGGGGGGACGGTGAGAGGGTGAGGTCAAAAGAGGAGAGGAGTGGAAAGAAGGAGGCAGAGAGAAATGAGTCAAATGTGGACATAGGGAGGTTGAAATCCCCCAAAACTGTGAGGGGTGAGCCATCCTCAGGAAAGGAACTTATCAAGGCGTCAAGCTCATTGATGAACTCTCCAAGGGAACCTGGAGGGCGATAGATGACAAGGATATTAAGCTTAAATGGGCTAGTGACTGTGACAGCATGGAATTCAAATGAGGAGATAGACAGATGGGTTAGGGGAAAAATTGAGAATGTCCACTTGGGAGAGATGAGGATTCCTGTACCACCACCCCTCTGACCAGATGCTCTCGGGGTATGCGAGAACACATGGTCAGACGAGGAGAGAGCAGTAGGAGTAGCAGTGTTTTCAGTGGTGATCCATGTTTCCGTCAGCGCCAGGAAGTCGAGGGACTGGAGGTTGGCATAGGCTGGGATGAAGTCAGCTTTGTTGGCAGCAGAACGGCAGTTCCAGAGGCTGCCTGCGACCTGGAACTCCAGGTGTGGGGTGCGTGCAGGGACCACCAGGTTAGAGAGGCAGCAGCCACGCGGTGTGGTGCGTTTGTGTAGCCTGTGCAGAGAGGAGAGAACAGGGATAGGCAGAGGCATAGTTGACAGGCTGTAGCAAATGGCTACAAAAATGCAGAGGAGATCGGAATGAAATGAGCTAAGCATCTGGGAGAGGAGAGAGCAGGGCCTCCCTCACCAAAAACTTCTACCTCAGAAACTAAAATTGTTTCACTGAACCACCCGAACAAAAACTCTCCCAACTTCCACCTTTAGAAATCAGAATTGTTGTGAACCACAGCGGTTCAATGTTTAAAGGAATAGACTCAACCCACTTTATTCAGCTAGCTAACTATGACACCATAGCTAACTAGCATGCTAGCATCCAATAACAATAACACACAGTTTAGCACCAACACTTGGTCACAACAAACCACCAATAGTGTGTTAACTAGCTAACTAGCATGCTAGCATCCAGTAACACACAGTTTAGCACCAACACTTGGTCACAACAAACCACCAATAGTGTGATAACACACTAAACAGATCATTCGTGTCTGTGTCAAGTTCCTTTCATGACGCAGCAATGATTAAACGTTGGCTAGCTAGGACAAGTATATTGTATTTAGCTACTACAGTACAGTTAGCTGGTCGTGTTGGGTAGCTAGCAATGGCCACTGTGTTGACTTTGTTTGAAGAACGGCTAGCTAGCTAGCTTCGTGCTACACCCGGCACACAATGGCTACTGTGTTGACTCTGACTCTGTTCGAAAAAACGGCTAGTTAGCTCGCTTCGTGCTACAGCCGGCACGGCCGAAGACACTGCCAAGACACACCAATAGTGTGTTAACACACTAAACAGATCATTCGTGTCTGTGTCAAGTTCCTTTCATGACGCAGCAATGATTAAACGTTGGCTAGCTAGGACAAGTATATTGTATTTAGCTACTACAGTACAGTTAGCTGGTCGTGTTGGGTAGCTAGCAATGGCCACTGTGTTGACTTTGTTTGAAGAACGGCTAGCTAGCTAGCTTCGTGCTACACCCGGCACACAATGGCTACTGTGTTGACTCTGACTCTGTTCGAAAAACGGCTAGTTAGCTCGCTTCGTGCTACAGCCGGCACGGCCGAAGACACTGCCAACCTACAATAACTACCCACAACAACCCACAATGCCTAGCTATGACGCCATAGCTAACTAGCATGCTAGCATCCATTAACACACAGTTTAGCACCAATACTTGGTTACAACAAACTGCCAAGAGTGTGTTAGCACACTAAACAGATAATTCATGTCCGTGTCTAGTTCCTTTCATAACGCATAACGCAGCAAAAATTAAACGTTGGCTAGCAGCACATTAACATTGGAAACAGCTCTCCACCGTTGCTAAACGTTACCAGTAGCTACCCGCTAGCTAGCTAGCCTCGTGCTTCGATACTAACCTACAATTACCTACGGAAACCTACAATAACAACAATACTAACCTACAATAACTACAATACCTAACTACAACTAACTACCTACCTACGATCTAATACATGGTTAAGCTTTACTCAACACCATATGAGAAGCTTACCTCCTGCTTACCTCCTGCTAGAGAAAAACACAACCTCTCCCGATGGTGTCACCAGACAGTGTACTAACTGACAGACACATACAGTAACACTCTCTGTAAACTAACCGTTCAGCTCTACCCGGACAGAATAGAGCCAGTCACTCTCTGTAAACTAACCGTTCAGCTCTACCCGGACAGAATAGAGCCAGTCACTCTCTGTAAACTAACCGTTCAGCTCTACCCGGACAGAATAGAGCCAGTCACTCTCTGTAAACTACTGTTCAGCTCTACCCGGACAGAATAGAGCCAGTCACTCTCTGTAAACTAACCGTTCAGCTCTACCCGGACAGAATAGAGCCAGTCACTCTCTGTAAACTAACCGTTCAGCTCTACCCGGACAGAATAGAGCCAGTCACTCTCTGTAAACTAACTGTTCAGCTCTACCCGGACAGAATAGAGCCAGTCACTCTCTGTAAACTAACCGTTAAGCTCTACCCCGGTCAGAATAGACGGCACCAGTCACGATATATACTCAACTTCCACTGTGACAAATGCCATTGTGCTGACTGTAAAATCCCATGAAAAACACTCGTAACTCTGCTCTCACACACACACACACACAAACACACACAAACGCACACGCACACACACTCTTGCATCCTATGAAAACAACCCTCCCCTCAGATGTTTAAGCAGATAGATACACGCATGTCCAGCCAGGTCGCTCAAGATCTACTTCGAAACATAACATCCCAGGAGGTCAGGAGAAGCCTT
>NW_028157872.1:57500-65000 GCF_964263955.1 Coregonus lavaretus | reverse complement strand
ATAGATACAGGGGGTAACAGGAACAGTTAGAGAAGGATAGAGGATAGATACAGGGGATAACAGGAACAGTTAGAGAAGGATAGATACAGGGGATAACAGGAACAGTTAGAGAAGGATAGATACAGGGGATAACAGGAACAGTTAGAGAAGGATAGAGGATAGATACAGGGGATAACAGGAACAGTTAGAGAAGGATAGAGGATAGATACAGGGGGTAACAGGAACAGTTAGAGAAGGATAGAGGATAGATACAGGGGAAAACAGGAACAGTTAGAGAAGGATAGAGGATAGATACAGGGGGTAACAGGAACAGTTAGAGAAGGATAGAGGATAGATACAGGGGATAACAGGAACAGTTAGAGAAGGATAGAGGATAGATACAGGGGGTAACAGGAACAGTTAGAGAAGGATAGAGGATAGATACAGGGGAAAACAGGAACAGTTAGAGAAGGATAGAGGATAGATACAGGGGATAACAAGAACAGTTAGAGAAGGATAGAGGATAGATACAGGGGATAACAGGAACAGTTAGAGAAGGATAGAGGATAGATACAGGGGATAACAGGAACAGTTAGAGAAGGATAGATACAGGGGGTAACAGGAACAGATAGAGAAGGATAGATACAGGGGATAACAGGAACAGTTAGAGAAGGATAGATACAGGGGGTAACAGGAACAGTTAGAGAAGGATAGATACAGGGGATAACAGGAACAGTTAGAGAAGGATAGATACAGGGGATAACAGGAACAGTTAGAGAAGGATAGAGGATAGATACAGGGGATAACAGGAACAGTTAGAGAAGGATAGAGGATAGATACAGGGGATAACAGGAACAGTTAGAGAAGGATAGATACAGGGGATAACAGGAACAGTTAGAGAAGGATAGAGGATAGATACAGGGGATAACAGGAACAGTTAGAGAAGGATAGAGGATAGATACAGGGGATAACAGGAACAGTTAGAGAAGGATAGATACAGGGGATAACAGGAACAGTTAGAGAAGGATAGATACAGGGGGTAACAGGAACAGATAGAGAAGGATAGATACAGGGGATAACAGGAACAGTTAGAGAAGGATAGATACAGGGGATAACAGGAACAGTTAGAGAAGGATAGAGGATAGATACAGGGGATAACAGGAACAGTTAGAGAAGGATAGAGGATAGATACAGGGGATAACAGGAACAGTTAGAGAAGGATAGATACAGGGGATAACAGGAACAGTTAGAGAAGGATAGATACAGGGGATAACAGGAACAGTTAGAGAAGGATAGAGGATAGATACAGGGGATAACAGGAACAGTTATAGAAGGATAGAGGATAGATACAGGGGATAACAGGAACAGTTAGAGAAGGATAGAGGATAGATACAGGGGATAACAGGAACAGATAGAGAAGGATAGATACAGGGGATAACAGGAACAGTTAGAGAAGGATAGATACAGGGGATAACAGGAACAGTTAGAGAAGGATAGATACAGGGGATAACAGGAACAGTTAGAGAAGGATAGATACAGGGGATAACAGGAACAGTTAGAGAAGGATAGATACAGGGGATAACAGGAACAGATAGAGAAGGATAGATACAGGGGATAACAGGAACAGTTAGAGAAGGATAGATACAGGGGATAACAGGAACAGTTAGAGAAGGATAGATACAGGGGATAACAGGAACAGTTAGAGAAGGATAGATACAGGGGATAACAGGAACAGTTAGAGAAGGATAGAGGATAGATACAGGGGATAACAGGAACAGTTAGAGAAGGATAGAGGATAGGTACAGGGGATAACAGGAACAGTTAGAGAAGGATAGATACAGGGGATAACAGGAACAGTTAGAGAAGGATAGATACAGGGGATAACATGAACAGTTAGAGAAGGATAGAGGATAGATACAGGGGATAACAGGAACAGTTAGAGAAGGATAGATACAGGGGATAACAGGAACAGTTAGAGAAGGATAGATACAGGGGATAACAGGAACAGTTAGAGAAGGATAGATACAGGGGATAACAGGAACAGTTAGAGAAGGATAGAGGATAGATACAGGGGATAACAGGAACAGTTATTGAAGGATAGATACAGGGGGTAACAGGAACAGTTAGAGAAGGATAGATACAGGGGATAACAGGAACAGTTAGAGAATGATAGATACAGGGGATAACAGGAACAGTTAGAGAAGGATAGAGGATATATACAGGGGTTAACAGGAACAGATAGAGAATGATAGATACAGGGGATAACAGGAACAGATAGAGAAGGATAGATACAGGGGATAACAGGAACAGATAGAGAAGGATAGATACAGGGGATAACAGGAACAGATAGAGAAGCATAGATACAGGGGATAACAGGAACAGTTAGAGAAGGATAGAGGATAGATACAGGGGATAACATGAACAGTTAGAGAAGGATAGATACAGGGGGTAACAGGAACAGTTAGAGAAGTATAGAGGATAGATACAGGGGATAACAGGAACAGTTATTGAAGGATAGATACAGGGGGTAACAGGAACAGTTAGAGAAGGATAGATACAGGGGATAACATGAACAGTTAGAGAAGGATAGATACAGGGGATAACAGGAACAGTTAGAGAAGGATAGAGGATAGATACAGGGGATAACAGGAACAGTTATTGAAGGATAGATACAGGGGGTAACAGGAACAGTTAGAGAAGGATAGATACAGGGGATAACATGAACAGTTAGAGAAGGATAGATACAGGGGATAACAGGAACAGTTAGAGAAGGATAGAGGATAGATACAGGGGATAACAGGAACAGTTAGAGAAGGATAGAGAATAGATACAGGGGATAACAGGAACAGTTAGAGAAGGATAGATACAGGGGATAACAGGAACAGTTAGAGAAGGATAGAGGATAGATACAGGGGATAACAGGAACAGTTAGAGAAGGATAGATACAGGGGATAACAAGAACAGTTAGAGAAGGATAGAGGATAGATACAGGGGATAACAGGAACAGTTAGAGAAGGATAGATACAGGGGATAACAGGAACAGAAAGAGAAGGATAGATACAGGGGATAACAGGAACAGTTAGAGAAGGATAGATACAGGGGATAACAGGAACAGTTAGAGAAGGATAGATACAGGGGATAACAGGAACAGTTAGAGAAGGATAGAGGATAGATACAGAGGATAACAGGAACAGTTACTGTACTCTGTATATTCTATTCTACTCTATTGTACTGTACTCTGTATATTCTATTCTACTGTACTCTGTATATTCTATTCTACTCTATTCTACTGTACTCTGGATATTCTATTCTACTCTATTCTACTGTACTCTGTATATTCTATTCTACTGTACTCTGTATATTCTATTCTACTCTATTCTACTGTACTCTGGATATTCTATTCTACTCTATTCTACTGTACTCTGTATAATATATTCTACTGTACTCTGTATATTCTATTCTACTCTATTCTACTGTACTCTGTATATTATATTCTACTGTACTCTGTATATTCTATTCTACTCTATTCTACTGTACTCTGGATATTCTATTCTACTGTACTCTGTATATTCTATTCTACTCTATTCTACTGTACTCTGTATGTTCTATTCTACTCTATTCTACTGTACTCTGTATATTCTATTCTACTGTACTCTGTATATTCTATTCTACTGTACTCTGTATATTATATTCTACTGTACTCTGTATATTCTATTCTACTGTACTCTGTATATTCTATTCTACTCTATTCTACTGTACTCTGTATATTCTATTCTACTCTATTCTACTGTACTCTGTATATTATATTCTACTGTACTCTGTATATTCTATTCTACTCTATTCTACTGTACTCTGTATATTATATTCTACTGTACTCTGTATATTCTATTCTACTCTATTCTACTGTACTCTGTATATTATATTCTACTGTACTCTGTATATTCTATTCTACTCTATTCTACTGTACTCTGTATATTATATTCTACTCTATTCTACTGTACTCTGTATATTATATTCTACTGTACTCTGTATATTCTATTCTACTGTACTCTGTATATTCTATTCTACTCTATTCTACTGTACTCTGTATATTATATTCTACTGTACTCTGTATATTCTATTCTACTCTATTCTACTGTACTCTGTATATTCTATTCTACTGTACTCTGTATATTCTATTCTACTCTATTCTACTGTACTCTGGATATTCTATTCTACTCTATTCTACTGTACTCTGTATATTCTATTCTACTGTACTCTGTATATTCTATTCTACTCTATTCTACTGTACTCTGGATATTCTATTCTACTCTATTCTACTGTACTCTGTATAATATATTCTACTGTACTCTGTATATTCTATTCTACTCTATTCTACTGTACTCTGTATATAATATTCTACTGTACTCTGTATATTCTATTCTACTCTATTCTACTGTACTCTGGATATTCTATTCTACTGTACTCTGTATATTCTATTCTACTCTATTCTACTGTACTCTGTATGTTCTATTCTACTCTATTCTACTGTACTCTGTATATTCTATTCTACTGTACTCTGTATATTCTATTCTACTGTACTCTGTATATTATATTCTACTGTACTCTGTATATTCTATTCTACTGTACTCTGTATATTCTATTCTACTCTATTCTACTGTACTCTGTATATTCTATTCTACTCTATTCTACTGTACTCTGTATATTATATTCTACTGTACTCTGTATATTCTATTCTACTCTATTCTACTGTACTCTGTATATTATATTCTACTGTACTCTGTATATTCTATTCTACTCTATTCTACTGTACTCTGTATATTATATTCTACTGTACTCTGTATATTCTATTCTACTCTATTCTACTGTACTCTGTATATTATATTCTACTCTATTCTACTGTACTCTGTATATTATATTCTACTGTACTCTGTATATTCTATTCTACTGTACTCTGTATATTCTATTCTACTCTATTCTACTGTACTCTGTATATTATATTCTACTGTACTCTGTATATTCTATTCTACTCTATTCTACTGTACTCTGGATATTCTATTCTACTCTATTCTACTGTACTCTGTATATTATATTCTACTGTACTCTGTATATTCTATTCTACTCTATTCTACTGTACTCTGTATATTCTATTCTACTGTACTCTGTATATTCTATTCTACTCTATTCTACTGTACTCTGGATATTCTATTCTACTCTATTCTACTGTACTCTGTATATTCTATTCTACTGTACTCTGTATATTCTATTCTACTCTATTCTACTGTACTCTGGATATTCTATTCTACTCTATTCTACTGTACTCTGTATAATATATTCTACTGTACTCTGTATATTCTATTCTACTCTATTCTACTGTACTCTGTATATTATATTCTACTGTACTCTGTATATTCTATTCTACTCTATTCTACTGTACTCTGGATATTCTATTCTACTGTACTCTGTATATTCTATTCTACTCTATTCTACTGTACTCTGTATGTTCTATTCTACTCTATTCTACTGTACTCTGTATATTCTATTCTACTGTACTCTGTATATTCTATTCTACTGTACTCTGTATATTATATTCTACTGTACTCTGTATATTCTATTCTACTGTACTCTGTATATTCTATTCTACTCTATTCTACTGTACTCTGTATATTCTATTCTACTCTATTCTACTGTACTCTGTATATTATATTCTACTGTACTCTGTATATTCTATTCTACTCTATTCTACTGTACTCTGTATATTATATTCTACTGTACTCTGTATATTCTATTCTACTCTATTCTACTGTACTCTGTATATTATATTCTACTGTACTCTGTATATTCTATTCTACTCTATTCTACTGTACTCTGTATATTATATTCTACTCTATTCTACTGTACTCTGTATATTATATTCTACTGTACTCTGTATATTCTATTCTACTGTACTCTGTATATTCTATTCTACTCTATTCTACTGTACTCTGGATATTCTATTCTACTCTATTCTACTGTACTCTGTATATTCTATTCTACTGTACTCTGTATATTCTATTTTACTCTATTCTACTGTACTCTGGATATTCTATTCTACACTATTCTACTGTACTCTGTATATTATACTCTACTGTACTCTGTATATTCTATTCTACTCTATACTACTGTACTCTGTATATTCTATTCTACTGTACTCTGTATATTCTATTCTACTGTACTCTGTATATTCTATTCTACCTTATTCTACTGTACTCTGTATATTCTATTCTATTCTACTCTACTGTACTCTGTATATTCTATTCTACTCTATACTACTGTACTCTGTATATTCTATTCTACTCTATTCTACTGTACTCTGTATATTCTATTCTACTGTACTCTGTATATTCTATTCTACTGTACTCTGGATATTCTATTCTACTCTATTCTACTGTACTCTGTATATTCTATTCTACTCTATTCTACTGTACTCTGTTCATTCTATTCTACTCTATTCTACTGTACTCTGTATATTCTATTCTACTCTATTCTACTGTACTCTGTATATTCTATTCTACTCTATTCTACTGTACTCTGTATATTCTATTCTACTGTACTCTGTATATTCTATTCTACTCTATTCTACTGTACTCTGTATATTATATTCTACTGTACTCTGTATATTCTATTCTACTCTATTCTACTGTACTCTGTATATTCTATTCTACTGTACTCTGTATATTCTATTCTACTCTATTCTACTGTACTCTGGATATTCTATTCTACTCTATTCTACTGTACTCTGTATATTCTATTCTACTGTACTCTGTATATTCTATTCTACTCTATTCTACTGTACTCTGGATATTCTATTCTACTCTATTCTACTGTACTCTGTATAATATATTCTACTGTACTCTGTATATTCTATTCTACTCTATTCTACTGTACTCTGTATATTATATTCTACTGTACTCTGTATATTCTATTCTACTCTATTCTACTGTACTCTGGATATTCTATTCTACTGTACTCTGTATATTCTATTCTACTCTATTCTACTGTACTCTGTATGTTCTATTCTACTCTATTCTACTGTACTCTGTATATTCTATTCTACTGTACTCTGTATATTCTATTCTACTGTACTCTGTATATTATATTCTACTGTACTCTGTATATTCTATTCTACTGTACTCTGTATATTCTATTCTACTCTATTCTACTGTACTCTGTATATTCTATTCTACTCTATTCTACTGTACTCTGTATATTATATTCTACTGTACTCTGTATATTCTATTCTACTCTATTCTACTGTACTCTGTATATTATATTCTACTGTACTCTGTATATTCTATTCTACTCTATTCTACTGTACTCTGTATATTATATTCTACTGTACTCTGTATATTCTATTCTACTCTATTCTACTGTACTCTGTATATTATATTCTACTCTATTCTACTGTACTCTGTATATTATATTCTACTGTACTCTGTATATTCTATTCTACTGTACTCTGTATATTCTATTCTACTCTAT
>NW_028157872.1:35000-52500 GCF_964263955.1 Coregonus lavaretus | reverse complement strand
TGTCATATCTAGGGGTGTCATACCTAAAGCTAGTGGTGTCATATCTACAGCTAGTGGTGTCATATCTACAGCTAGTGGTGTCATATCTAGGGGTGTCATATCTACAACTAGTGGTGTCATATCTAGTGGTGTCATATCTACAGCTAGTGGTGTCATATCTACGACTAGTGGTGTCATATCTACAGCTAGTGGTGTCATATCTAGGGGTGTCATATCTACAACTAGTGGTGTCATATCTAGTGGTGTCATATCTACAGCTAGTGGTGTCATATCTACAGCTAGTGGTGTCATATCTAGAGGTGTCATATCTACAACTAGTGGTGTCATATCTACAACTAGTGGTGTCATATCTAGTGGTGTCATATCTACAGCTAGTGGTGTCATATCTAAGACTAGTGGTGTTATATCTACAACTAGTGGTGTCATACCTACAGCTAGTGGTGTCATACCTACAGCTAGTGGTGTTATACCTACAGCCAGTGGTGTCATATCTAGTGGTGTCATACCTACAGCTAGTGGTGTCATATCTAGTGGTGTCATATCTAAGACTAGTGGTGTTATACCTACAGCCAGTGGTGTCATACCTACAGCTAGTGGTGTCATACCTACAGCTAGTGGTGTCATATCTACAGCTAGTGGTGTCATATCTACAACTAGTGGTGTCATATCTAGTGGTGTCATATCTACAGCTAGTGGTGTCATATCTAGTGGTGTCATATCTACAACTAGTGGTGTCATATCTACAGCTAGTTGTGTCATATCTAGTGGTGTCATATCTACAGCTAGTGGTGTCATATCTAGTGGTGTCATATCTACAGCTAGTGGTGTCATATCTAGTGGTGTCATATCTACAACTAGTGGTGTCATATCTACAACTAGTGGTGTTATATATAGTGGTGTCATATCTAGTGGTGTCATATCTACAGCTAGTGGTGTCATATCTAGGGGTGTCATATCTACGACTAGTGGTGTCATATCTACAACTAGTGGTGTCATATCTACAACTAGTGGTGTCATATCTACAGCTAGTGGTGTCATATCTACAACTAGTGATGTCATATATAGAGGTGTCATATCTACAACTAGTGGTGTCATATATAGAGGTGTCATATCTACAACTAGTGGTGTCATATATAGAGGTGTCATATCTAGTGGTGTCATATCTAGTGGTGTCATACCTACAGCTAGTGGTGTCATACCTACAGCTAGTGGTGTCATACCTACAGCTAGTGGTGTCATACCTACAGCTAGTGGTGTCATATCTACAGCTAGTGGTGTCATAGCTAGTGGTGTCATATCTACAACTAGTGGTGTCATATCTAGTGGTGTCATATCTACAACTAGTGGTGTCATATCTACAACTAGTGGTGTCATATCTAGTGGTGTCATAGCTAGTGGTGTCATAGCTAGTGGTGTCATATATAGAGGTGTCATATCTACAACTAGTGGTGTCATATATAGAGGTGTCATATCTAGTGGTGTCATATCTAGTGGTGTCATACCTACAGCTAGTGGTGTCATACCTACAGCTAGTGGTGTCATACCTACAGCTAGTGGTGTCATATCTACAGCTAGTGGTGTCATAGCTAGTGGTGTCATATCTACAACTAGTGGTGTCATATCTAGTGGTGTCATATCTACAACTAGTGGTGTCATATCTACAGCTAGTGGTGTCATATCTACAACTAGTGGTGTCATATCTACAACTAGTGGTGTCATATCTAGTGGTGTCATAGCTAGTGGTGTCATAGCTAGTGGTGTCATAGCTAGTGGTGTCATATCTAGTGGTGTCATATATACAGCTAGTTGTGTCATATCTACGACTAGTGGTGTCATATCTAGGGGTGTCATATTTACAGCTAGTGGTGTCATATCTAGTGGTGTCATATATACAGCTAGTTGTGTCATATCTAGGGGTGTCATATCTACAACTAGTGGTGTCATATCTAGTGGTGTCATATAACCAACTAATGATGTCATATCTAGGGGTGTCATATTTACAGCTAGTGGTGTCATATATTCAACTAATGATGTCATATCTAGTGGTGTCATAACTATAGCTAGTGGTGTCATATCTAGAGGTGTCATATCTGGTGGTGTCATATATAGGGGTGTCATATCTACAACTATTTGTGTCATATCTACAGCTAGTGGTGTCATATCTACAGCTATTGGTGTCATATCTAGAGCTGTCATATATAGTGGTGTCATATCTACAACTAGTGGTGTCATATCTACAACTAGTGGTGTCATATCTACAGCTAGTGGTGTCATATCTACAACTAGTGGTGTCATATCTACAACTAGTGGTGTCATATCTACAGCTAGTGGTGTCATATCTACAACTAGTGATGTCATATATAGAGGTGTCATATCTACAACTAGTGGTGTCATATATAGAGGTGTCATATCTACAACTAGTGGTGTCATATCTGGTGGTGTCATATCTACAACTAGTGGTGTCATATATAGAGGTGTCATATCTACAACTAGTGATGTCATATATAGAGGTGTCATATCTACAACTAGTGGTGTCATATATAGAGGTGTCATATCTACAACTAGTGGTGTCATATATAGAGGTGTCATATCTACAACTAGTGGTGTCATATCTAGTGGTGTCATATCTACAACTAGTGGTGTCATATCTACAGCTAGTGGTGTCATATCTAGTGGTGTCATATCCAGTGGTGTCATATCCAGTGGTGTCATATCTAGTGGTGTCATATCTAGTGTTGTCATATCTACAACTAGTGGTGTCATATCTACAGCTAGTGGTGTCATATCTAGTGGTGTCATATCTAGTGGTGTCATATCTAGTGGTGTCATATCTAGTGGTGTCATATCTACAGCTAGTGGTGTCATATCTAGTGGTGTCATATCTAGTGGTGTCATATCTAGTGGTGCCATATCTAGTGGTGTCGTATCTACAGCTAGTGGTGTCATATCTACAGCTAGTGGTGTCATATCTAGTGGTGTCATATCTACAACTAGTGGTGTCATATCTAGTGGTGTCATATCTACAGCTAGTGGTGTCATATCTAGTGGTGTCATATCTAGTGGTGTCATATCTACAACTAGTGGTGTCATATCTAGTGGTGTCATATCTACAGCTAGTGGTGTCATATCTAGTGGTGTCATATCTACAACTAGTGGTGTCATATCTACAGCTAGTGGTGTCATATCTAGGGGTGTCATATCTACAGCTAGTGGTGTCATATCTAGTGGTGTCATATCTAGGGGTGTCATATCTACAGCTAGTGGTGTCATATCTAGTGGTGTCATATCTAGTGGTGTCATATCTAGTGGTGTCATATCTAGGGGTGTCATATCTACAGCTAGTGGTGTCATATCTAGTGGTGTCATATCTAGAGGTGTCTGTCTGTCTGTTTTTTTTTATGTTTGTCTGTTTTGTTTCACATATGCTGATTAGCCTCCCTCCCTCCCTTTCTCCCTCCCTCCCTCCCTCCCTCCCTCCCTCCCTCCCACCCTTCCTCCCTCCCTCCCTCCCTCCCTCCCTCCATCCCAACAGCCTTTCTCTATATCCTCTCCCTTTACCAGCTCAGCTCCTCACTCTTCTCCTTCCTGTCTGTTGTTTCTCTACAGCTGATATGAACACAGCCAATCTGTAATGATACCATACAACTACCATCAGCTGACCCTCTGTAATGATACCATACAACTACCATCAGCTGACCCTCTGTAATGATACCATACAACTACCATCAGCTGACCCTCTGTAATGATACCATATAACTACCATCAGCTGACCCTCTGTAATGATACCATATAACTACCATCAGCTGACCCTCTGTAATGATACCACACAACTACCATCAGCTGACCCTCTGTAATGATACCATACAACTACCATCAGCTGACCCTCTGTAATGATACCACACAACTACCATCAGCTGACCCTCTGTAATGATACCATACAACTACCATCAGCTGACCCTCTGTAATGATACCATACAACTACCATCAGCTGACCCTCTGTAATGATACCATACAACTACCATCAGTTGACCCTCTGTAATGATACCATACAACCACCATCAGCTGACCCTCTGTAATGATACCATATAACTACCATCAGCTGACCCTCTGTAATGATACTATATAACTACCATCAGCTGACCCTCTGTAATGATACCATACAACTACCATCAGCTGACCCTCTGTAATGATACCATACAACTACCATCAGCTGACCCTCTGTAATGATACCATACAACTACCATCAGCTGACCCTCTGTAATGATACCATATAACTACCATCAGCTGACCCTCTGTAATGATACCATACAACTACCATCAGCTGACCCTCTGTAATGATACCATACAACTACCATCAGCTGACCCTCTGTAATGATACCATACAACTACCATCAGTTGACCCTCTGTAATGATACCATACAACCACCATCAGCTGACCCTCTGTAATGATACCATATAACTACCATCAGCTGACCCTCTGTAATGATACTATATAACTACCATCAGCTGACCCTCTGTAATGATACCATACAACTACCATCAGCTGACCCTCTGTAATGATACCATACAACTACCATCAGCTGACCCTCTGTAATGATACCATACAACTACCATCAGCTGACCCTCTGTAATGATACCATATAACTACCATCAGCTGACCCTCTGTGATGATACCATACGACTACCATCAGCTGACCCTCTGTAATGATACCATACAACTACCATCAGCTGACCCTCTGTAATGATACCATACAACTACCATCAGCTGACCCTCTGTAATGATACCATACAACTACCATCAGCTGACCCTCTGTAATGATACCATATAACTACCATCAGCTGACCCTCTGTGATGATACCATATAACTACCACCAGCTGACTCTCTGTAATGATACCATACAACTACCATCAGCTGACCCTCTGTAATGATACCATACAACTACCATCAGCTGACCCTCTGTAATGATACCATACAACTACCATCAGCTGACTCTCTGTAATGATACCATATAACTACCATCAGCTGACCCTCTGTAATGATACCATACAACTACCATCAGCTGACCCTCTGTAATGATACCATACAACTACCATCAGCTGACCCTCTGTAATGATACCATATAACTACCATCAGCTGACCCTCTGTAATGATACCATATAACTACCATCAGCTGACCCTCTGTAATGATACCATACAACTACCATCAGCTGACTCTCTGTAATGATACCATATAACTACCATCAGCTGACCCTCTGTAATGATACCATACAACTACCATCAGCTGACCCTCTGTAATGATACCATATAAGTACCATCAGCTGACCCTCTGTGATGATACCATATAACTACCATCAGCTGACCCTCTGTAATGATACCATACAACTACCATCAGCTGACCCTCTGTAATGATACCATACAACCACCATCAGCTGACCCTCTGTAATGATACCATATAACTACCATCAGCTGACCCTCTGTAATGATACCATATAACTACCATCAGCTGACCCTCTGTAATGCTACCATATAACTACCATCAGCTGACCCTCTGTAATGATACCATACAACTACCATCAGCTGACCCTCTGTAATGATACCATACAACTACCATCAGCTGACCCTCTGTAATGATACCATACAACTACCATCAGCTGACCCTCTGTAATGATACCATACAACTACCATCATCTGACCCTCTGTAATGATACCATATAACTACCATCAGCTGACCCTCTGTGATGATACCACACAACTACCATCAGCTGACCCTCTGTGATGATACCATATAACTACCATCAGCTGACCCTCTGTAATGATACCATACAACTACCATCAGCTGACCCTCTGTAATGATACCATACAACTACCATCAGCTGACCCTCTGTAATGATACCATACAACTACCATCAGCTGACCCTCTGTAATGATACCATACAACTACCATCAGCTGACCCTCTGTAATGATACCATACAACTACCATCAGCTGACCCTCTGTAATGATACCATACAACTACCATCAGCTGACCCTCTGTAATGATACCATACAACTACCATCAGCTGACCCTCTGTAATGATACCATACAACTACCATCAGCTGACCCTCTGTAATGATACCATACAACTACCATCAGCTGACCCTCTGTAATGATACCATACAACTACCATCAGCTGACCCTCTGTAATGATACCATACAACTACCATCAGCTGACCCTCTGTAATGATACCATACAACTACCATCAGCTGACCCTCTGTAATGATACCATACAACTACCATCAGCTGACCCTCTGTAATGATACCATACAACTACCATCAGCTGACCCTCTGTAATGATACCATACAACTACCATCAGCTGACCCTCTGTAATGATACCATACAACAACCATCAGCTGACCCTCTGTAATGATACCACACAACTACCATCAGCTGACCCTCTGTAATGATACCACACAACTACCATCAGCTGACCCTCTGTAATGATACCATATAACTACCATCAGCTGCTCCACACACCACTACTCCAGAAACAACATCCAAGCCCAGTGTGTGTGTGTGTGTGTGTGTTTCACTGATCATTGAATCGGTCTTCCCAAAGCATAAAGTGAGCATGAAGTGAGTAATTACAGATGCTCAGCACACACCCCCCCACACACCACCCCCCCCCCCCCCCCTCCACCCCCACCCATCCCTAGGGTACATAGTGTGTGTAAGGCAGCTGTGTTCAGAGGGAGAACAGTTACTTACTGTCCTCTCCTCCCTCCTCTCCTCCTTCTCCTCCCTCCTCTCCTCCTTCTCCTCCCTCCTCTCCTCCTTCTCCTCTCTCTATCCCAGTCACAGTAGTCTATTCCTCCTCCATCTCTCTCCTCCTCCATGTCTCTCCTCCTCCATCTCTCTCCTCCTCCATCTCTCTCCTCCATCTATCTCCTCCATCTCTCTCTCTCTTCCATCTCTCTCCTCCTCCATCTCTCTCCTCCTCCATCTCTCTCCTCCTCCATCTCTCTCTCTCCTCCATCTCTCTCCTCCTCCATCTCTCTCCTCCATCTCTCTCCTCCATCTCTCTCCTCCTCCATCTCTCTCCTCCTCCATCTCTCTCCTCCATCTCTCTCCTCCTCCATCTCTCTCCTCCATCTCTCTCCTCCATCTCTCTCCTCCTCCATCTCTCTCCTCCTCCATCTCTCTCCTCCATCTCTCTCCTCCTCCATTCCTCTCCTCTCTCCATCCCATCCTCCCTCCCTCCTCTCTCCTCCATCTCTCCTCCTCCATTCCTCTCCTCTCTCCATCCCATCCTCCCTCCCTCCTCTCTCCTCCATCTCTCTCCTCCTCCATTCCTCTCCTCTCTCCATCCCATCCTCCCTCCCTCCTCTCTCCTCCATCTCTCTCCTCCATTCCTCTCCTCTCTCCATCCCATCCTCCCTCCTCTCTCCTCCATCTCTCCTCCTCCATTCCTCTCCTCTCTCCATCCCATCCTCCCTCCCTCCTCTCTCCTCCATCTCTCTCCTCCTCCATTCCTCTCCTCTCTCCACCCCATCCTCCCTCCTCTCTCCTCCATCTCTCTCCTCCATCTCTCCTCCTCCTCCATTCCTCTCCTCTCTCCATCCCATCCTCCCTCCCTCCTCTCTCCTCCATCTCTCTCCTCCTCCATTCCTCTCCTCTCTCCATCCCATCCTCCCTCCCTCCTCTCTCCTCCATCTCTCCTCCTCCATCTCTCTCCTCCTCCATCCCATCCTCCCTCCCTCCTCTCTCCTCCATCTCTCTAACATGTTACCGTGTTGATTGATTTGTGATTTCAGGTTTTTTTGTTGGTTTCATTTTCTTTTCTTTCTCTTACATGTTTTGTTTTTGTTTGTTTTTGTTTGTTTGTTGTTGTGTCATCGTCATGGTGATCGTATCTAGGTTTGCCGAGCACAGTCATTAACACCCAACAGTTTCAAAAGATACAGCTCGTTCCTACGCCGACGGTCGCCCCCGCCAACTCAGCGGTCATCAACGGCAACGAAAGCACTTTCCATCAGTTCCATATCCTGCCTCCTCCGCCTCCTCCTCCTCCACATACCCATCAGCCACTGCTTCCACTATTCACTTCCTTTGGCTATAACAGGTCGCCCGTGACGACCCCGGGGGACACCCCCTCCACCCCCCCAGGTACACGCCCCCTCACACATTATTTGTATTATTATTATTATTATTATTATTTAAATTATTATTATTATTATTATTATTATTATTATTTAAATTATTATTATTATTATTATTATTATTTAAATTATTATTATTATTATTATTTAAATTATTATTATTATTATTATTATTATTATTATTATTATTATTATTATTGTTGTTGTTATTGTTATTGTTATTATTATTGCTATTAAACCCAAAGCTTTAAGGGGTGATTATTATTTAACTATTATCTAACTATGATCTAATATCTGATTGGATCACTCTCACCTCTCTGAGAGCTCAATCTGGTGAAGTCATCCCTTGGGGTTTTCGGTAAACAGTAGTTTATATCCTGGTTTAACTTGTGGTATATTTAATCTGTTACAGTTTAAGTTGTGGTTTATTTAATCTGTTACAGTTTAAGTTGTGGTTTATTTAATCTGTTACAGTTTAAGTTGTGGTTTATTTAATCTGTTACAGTTTAAGTTGTGGTTTATTTAATCTGTTACAGTTTAAATTGTGGTTTATTTAATCTGTTACAGTTTAAGTAATTTTTTCTGTTGTTGCTGTTGTCACCCCCATCCCTTTAGAACAAGGGTTATAGTGTGGTGGAGAGTGTTGCTGTTGTCACCCCCATCCCTTTAGAACAAGGGTTACAGTGTGGTGGAGAGTGTTGCTGTTGTCACCCCCATCCCTTTAGAACAAGGGTTACAGTGTGGTGGAGAGTGTTGCTGTTGTCACCCCCATCCCTTTAGAACAAGGGTTACAGTGTGGTGGAGAGTGTTGCTGTTGTCACCCCCATCCCTTTAGAACAAGGGTTACAGTGTGGTGGAGAGTGTTGCTGTTGTAGAACAAGGGTTACAGTGTGGTGGAGAGTGTTGCTGTTGTCACCCCATCCCTTTAGAACAAGGGTTACAGTGTGGTGGAGAGTGTTGCTGTTGTCACCCCCATCCCTTTAGAACAAGGGTTACAGTGTGGTGGAGAGTGTTGCTGTTGTCACCCCCATCCCTTTAGAACAAGGGTTACAGTGTGGTGTAGAGTGTTGCTGTTGGCACCCCCATCCCTTTAGAACAAGGGTTACAGTGTGGTGGAGAGTGTTGCTGTTGTCACCCCCATCCCTTTAGAACAAGGGTAACAGTGTGGTGGAGAGTGTTGCTGTTGTCACCCCCATCCCTTTAGAACAAGGGTTACAGTGTGGTGGAGAGTGTTGCTGTTGTCACCCCCATCCCTTTAGAACAAGGGTTACAGTGTGGTGTAGAGTGTTGCTGTTGTCACCCCCATCCCTTTAGAACAAGGGTTACAGTGTGGTGTAGAGTGTTGCTGTTGTCACCCCCATCCCTTTAGAACAAGGGTAACAGTGTGGTGGAGAGTGTTGCTGTTGTCACCCCCATCCCTTTAGAACAAGGGTTACAGTGTGGTGTAGAGTGTTGCTGTTGTCACCCCCATCCCTTTAGAACAAGGGTAACAGTGTGGTGGAGAGTGTTGCTGTTGTCACCCCCATCCCTTTAGAACAAGGGTTACAGTGTGGTGGAGAGTGTTGCTGTTGTCACCCCCTTCCCTTTAGAACAAGGGTTACAGTGTGGTGGAGAGTGTTGCTGTTGTCACCCCATCCCTTTAGAACAAGGGTTACAGTGTGGTGGAGAGTGTTGCTGTTGTCACCCCCATCCCTTTAGAACAAGGGTTACAGTGTGGTGGAGAGTGTTGCTGTTGTCACCCCCATCCCTTTAGAACAAGGGTTACAGTGTGGTGGAGAGTGTTGCTGTTGTCACCCCCATCCCTTTAGAACAAGGGTAACAGTGTGGTGGAGAGTGTTGCTGTTGTCACCCCCATCCCTTTAGAACAAGGGTTACAGTGTGGTGTAGAGTGTTGCTGTTGTCACCCCCATCCCTTTAGAACAAGGGTTACAGTGTGGTGTAGAGTGTTGCTGTTGTCACCCCCATCCCTTTAGAACAAGGGTTACAGTGTGGTGGAGAGTGTTGCTGTTGTCACCCCCATCCCTTTAGAACAAGGGTTACAGTGTGGTGGAGAGTGTTGCTGTTGGCACCCCCATCCCTTTAGAACAAGGGTTACAGTGTGGTGTAGAGTGTTGCTGTTGTCACCCCCATCCCTTTAGAACAAGGGTTACAGTGTGGTGGAGAGTGTTGCTGTTGTCACCCCCATCCCTTTAGAACAAGGGTTACAGTGTGGTGTAGAGTGTTGCTGTTGTCACCCCCATCCCTTTAGAACAAGGGTTACAGTGTGGTGGAGAGTGTTGCTGTTGTCACCCCCATCCCTTTAGAACAAGGGTTACAGTGTGGTGGAGAGTGTTGCTGTTGTCATCCCCATCCCTTTAGAACAAGGGTTACAGTGTGGTGGAGAGTGTTGCTGTTGTCACCCCCATCCCTTTAGAACAAGGGTTACAGTGTGGTGGAGAGTGTTGCTGTTGTCACCCCCATCCCTTTAGAACAAGGGTTACAGTGTGGTGGAGAGTGTTGCTGTTGTCACCCCATCCCTTTAGAACAAGGGTAACAGTGTGGTGGAGAGTGTTGCTGTTGTCACCCCCATCCCTTTAGAACAAGGGTTACAGTGTGGTGGAGAGTGTTGCTGTTGTCACCCCCATCCCTTTAGAACAAGGGTTACAGTGTGGTGGAGAGTGTTGCTGTTGTCACCCCCATCCCTTTAGAACAAGGGTTACAGTGTGGTGGAGAGTGTTGCTGTTGTCACCCCATCCCTTTAGAACAAGGGTTACAGTGTGGTGGAGAGTGTTGCTGTTGTCACCCCCATCCCTTTAGAACAAGGGTTACAGTGTGGTGTAGAGTGTTGCTGTTGTCACCCCCATCCCTTTAGAACAAGGGTTACAGTGTGGTGGAGAGTGTTGCTGTTGTCACCCCCTTCCCTTTAGAACAAGGGTTACAGTGTGGTGGAGAGTGTTGCTGTTGTCACCCCATCCCTTTAGAACAAGGGTTACAGTGTGGTGGAGAGTGTTGCTGTTGTCACCCCCATCCCTTTAGAACAAGGGTTACAGTGTGGTGGAGAGTGTTGCTGTTGGCACCCCCATCCCTTTAGAACAAGGGTTACAGTGTGGTGGAGAGTGTTGCTGTTGTCACCCCCATCCCTTTAGAACAAGGGTTACAGTGTGGTGGAGAGTGTTGCTGTTGTCACCCCATCCCTTTAGAACAAGGGTTACAGTGTGGTGGAGAGTGTTGCTGTTGTCACCCCCATCCCTTTAGAACAAGGGTTACAGTGGGGTGGAGAGTGTTGCTGTTGTCACCCCCATCCCTTTAGAACAAGGGTTACAGTGTGGTGTAGAGTGTTGCTGTTGTCACCCCCATCCCTTTAGAACAAGGGTTACAGTGTGGTGGAGAGTGTTGCTGTTGGCACCCCCATCCCTTTAGAACAAGGGTTACAGTGTGGTGGAGAGTGTTGCTGTTGGCACCCCCATCCCTTTAGAACAAGGGTTACAGTGGGGTGGAGAGTGTTGCTGTTGTCACCCCCATCCCTTTAGAACAAGGGTTACAGTGTGGTGTAGAGTGTTGCTGTTGTCACCCCCATCCCTTTAGAACAAGGGTTACAGTGTGGTGTAGAGTGTGTTGTGCTTTGTCTCAGCGTACAGCCTCACCTTTCCTTACCCACTAGAGCAGGTTGACAGACGTTGAACGTTTTAATCCAGTGACCTTTGACCTGCTAGCTACAGGTATTCAGATTACTAACGTTGTGTAGAAATGTCAGACACTTAGCGATATTGAAACTCCCTTGGATGAAATACTGTAGTTTCTGAAACAGATTGTCTCTGTAATCAGACACTGTCTGGGCTTCAGCAACAGTAGAAATACGCCTTTAGTCCACAGATAATGAGGATACATCTCATAGTTTAATGCACCGTTTCCCAAACTCGGTCCTGGCCCCCCCTGGGTGCACATTTTGGTTTTTTTCCCCTAGGACTACACAGTTGATTCAAATAATCAAAGCTTGATGATGAGCTGATTATTTGAATCAGCTGTATAGTGCTACGGCAAGAACAATGTTCACCTCTTGGGGTTAGGTTTAGAAAACGCTGGTCACAGTTCTACATTATCTCATGCGTTCTGTTCTGTTGACCTGAGTTGGTTCTGTTTGTCTCTGTTGGTTGGATACTTGTTTTCTACCAATTCCCTCTGTCCTGACCCTACCACCCTCTGTCCTGACCCTACCACCCTCTGTCCTGACCCTACCACCCTCTGTCCTGACTCTACCACCCTCTGTCCTGACCATACCACCCTCTGTCCTGACCATACCACCCACTGTCCTGACTATACCACCCACTGTCCTGACCATACCACCCACTGTCCTGACCATACCACCCACTGTCCTGACCCTACCACCCTCTGTCCTGACCATACCACCCTCTGTCCTGACCCTACCACCCTCTGTCCTGACCATACCACCCTCTGTCCTGACTATACCACCCTCTGTCCTGACTATACCACCCTCTGTCCTGACTATACCACCCCTCTGTCCCCTCTGTCCTGACTATACCACCCCTCTGTCCCCTCTGTCCTGACTATACCACCCTCTGTCCTGACTATACTACCCTCTGTCCTGACTATACCACCCTCTGTCCTGACTATACCACCCACTGTCCTGACTATACCACCCTCTGTCCTGACTATACCACCCTCTGTCCTGACTATACCACCCTCTGTCCTGACTATACTACCCTCTGTCCTGACTATACCACCCTCTGTCCTGACTATACCACCCACTGTCCTGACTATACCACCCTCTGTCCTGACTATACCACCCTCTGTCCTGACTATACCACCCTCTGTCCTGACTATACCACCCTCTGTCCTGACTATACCACCCACTGTCCTGACTATACCACCCTCTGTCCTGACTATACCACCCTCTGTCCTGACTATACTACCCTCTGTCCTGACTATACCACCCTCTGTCCTGACTATACCACCCACTGTCCTGACTATACCACCCTCTGTCCTGACTATACCACCCTCTGTCCTGACTATACCACCCTCTGTCCTGACTATACTACCCTCTGTCCTGACTATACCACCCTCTGTCCTGACTATACCACCCACTGTCCTGACTATACCACCCTCTGTCCTGACTATACCACCCTCTGTCCTGACTATACCACCCTCTGTCCTGACTATACCACCCACTGTCCTGACTATACCACCCTCTGTCCTGACTATACCACCCTCTGTCCTGACTATACCACCCACTGTCCTGACCCTACCACCCTCTGTCCTGACCCTACCACCCTCTGTCCTGACCATACCACCCTCTGTCCTGACTATACCACCCTCTGTCCTGACTATACCACCCTCTGTCCTGACTATACCACCCTCTGTCCTGACTATACCACCCTCTGTCCTGACTATACCACCCTCTGTCCTGACTATACCACCCTCTGTCCTGACTATACCACCCTCTGTCCTGACTATACCACCCTCTGTCCTGACTATACCACCCTCTGTCCCCTCTGTCCTGACTATACCACCCTCTGTCCTGACTATACCACCCTCTGTCCTGACTATACCACCCTCTTTCCTGACTATACCACCCTCTGTCCTGACTATACCACCCACTGTCCCCTCTGTCCTGACTATACCACCCACTGTCCTGACTATACCACCCTCTGTCCTGACTATACCACCCTCTGTCCTGACCATACCACCCTCTGTCCTGACTATACCACCCTCTGTCCTGACCATACCACCCTCTGTCCTGACTATACCACCCTCTGTCCTGACCATACCACCCTCTGTCCTGACTATACCACCCTCTGTCCTGACCATACCACCCTCTGTCCTGACTATACCACCCTCTGTCCTGACCCTACCACCCTCTGTCCTGACTATACCACCCTCTGTCCTGACTATACCACCCTCTGTCCTGACTATACCACCCTCTGTCCTGACTATACCACCCTCTGTCCTGACTATACCACCCTCTGTCCTGACTATACCACCCTCTTTCCTGACTATACCACCCTCTGTCCTGACTATACCACCCTCTGTCCCCTCTGTCCTGACTATACCACCCTCTGTCCTGACTATACCACCCTCTGTCCTGACCCTACCACCCACTGTCCTGACCATACCACCCTCTGTCCTGACCCTACCAAAAAAAATGTATGCACTCACTAACTGTAAGTCGCTCTAGATAAGAGCGTCTGCTAAATGTAAAAAATGTGTCTGGAGAAGTGGGTCAACTCTAATTTTGCCAGACATTTCCCAAACGGCCCGGCCCGCCCAGTAAGGGAAAGGTGCCCCTGTATGAGAAACAGTGACACACACACACTGAATGGCCTAAAATGATGAAAACCATATTGGTCTGTTTCCCAGGTCAGACCAACCCAAGCTGTACTGTGCACTAGATTACCGGTAGACCTACTATTGAAACAGATCAATGAGACTGTCAACTGAGTCAGGAAAAAGTCACACTTTTTTAACAGGAAAAAATAAATAAAAAAATTGGATGTTCTTAAGTCCACAACGATGCTTAAACCACATCAGGAGACCACTTTTAGAGGTATGAGCATGATTTATTGTTTCGTGTAGTTACCCTTTAATTCAAGTGCACAGGCACATAGCACTGTTGTTTGGGTTAGCAGGCAGTGTTTCTGTAGCATGAGTTTGCAAAAACGAAAAAACCCACTGGATCGATGTAAATAATCATGATATCATTCTGCCAGGTGAGCATAGGCTACTTTGGAGCTTCACTGAGAAGGCTTATGGGAAAGGCTTTCCATCTACCAGAAGACTGTTAGGTCTATCGTCAGCATCACTATATGTTTCCTTTTCCTTCATTGTTTGAAACCTGGACGTTTTACTTCATATTATGCCTCCAGTCTCTATGGTTTATAAAGGCCTGGGGTGTCCCTGTTGTACTGTAAGCCTCTCCTCCAGTCTCTATGGTTTATAAAGGCCTGGGGTGTCCCTGTTGTACTGTAAGCCTCTCCTCCAGTCTCTATGGTTTATAAAGGCCTGGGGGTCCATGTTGTACTGTAACCCTCTCCTCCAGTCTCTATGGTTTATAAAGGCCTGGGGGTCCCTGTTGTACTGTGACCCTCTCCTCCAGTCTCTATGGTTTATAAAGGCCCTGAGTCCCTGTTGTACTGTAAGCCTCTCCTCCAGTCTATATGGTTTATAAAGGCCTGGGGTCCCTGCTGTACTGTAACCCTCTCCTCCAGTCTCTATGGTTTATAAAGGCCTGGGGTCCCTGTTGTACTGTAACCCTCTCCTCCAGTCTCTATGGTTTATAAAGGCCTGGGGTCCCTGTTGTACTGTAACCCTCTCCTCCAGTCTCTATGGTTTATAAAGGCCCTGAGTCCCTGTTGTACTGTAACCCTCTCCTCCAGTCTCTATGGTTTATAAAGGCCTGGGGTCCCTGTTGTACTGTAACCCTCTCCTCCAGTCTCTATGGTTTATAAAGGCCTGGGGTCCCTGTTGTACTGTAACCCTCTCCTCCAGTCTCTATGGTTTATAAAGGCCCTGAGTCCCTGTTGTACTGTAACCCTCTCCTCCAGTCTCTATGGTTTATAAAGGCCTGGGGTCCCTGTTGTACTGTAACTCTCTCCTCCAGTCTCTATGGTTTATAAAGGCCCTGAGTCCCTGTTGTACTGTAACCCTCTCCTCCAGTCTCTATGGTTTATAAAGGCCCTGAGTCCCTGTTGTACTGTAACCCTCTCCTCCAGTCTCTATGGTTTATAAAGGCCTGGGGTCCCTGTTGTACTGTAACCCTCTCCTCCAGTCTCTATGGTTTATAAAGACCCTGAGTCCCTGTTGTACTGTAAGCCTCTCATCCAGTCTCTATGGTTTATAAAGGCCTGGGGTCCCTGTTGTACTGTGACCCTCTCCTCCAGTCTCTATGGTTTATAAAGGCCCTGAGTCCCTGTTGTACTGTAAGCCTCTCCTCCAGTCTATATGGTTTATAAAGGCCTGGGGTCCCTGCTGTACTGTAACCCTCTCCTCCAGTCTCTATGGTTTATAAAGGCCTGGGGTCCCTGTTGTACTGTAACCCTCTCCTCCAGTCTCTATGGTTTATAAAGGCCTGGGGGTCCCTGTTGTACTGTAACCCTCTCCTCCAGTCTCTATGGTTTATAAAGGCCTGGGGTCCCTGTTCTACTGTAACCCTCTCCTCCAGTCTCTATGGTTTATAAAGGCCCTGAGTCCCTGTTGTACTGTAACCCTCTCCTCCAGTCTCTATGGTTTATAAAGGCCTGGGGTCCCTGCTGTACTGTAAGCCTCTCCTCCAGTCTCTATGGTTTATAAAGGCCCTGAGTCTCTGTTGTACTGTAACCCTCTCCTCCAGTCTCTATGGTTTATAAAGGCCTGGGGGTCCCTGTTGTACTGTAACCCTCTCCTCCAGTCTCTATGGTTTATAAAGGCCTGGGGTCCCTGTTCTACTGTAACCCTCTCCTCCAGTCTCTATGGTTTATAAAGGCCCTGAGTCCCTGTTGTACTGTAACCCTCTCCTCCAGTCTCTATGGTTTATAAAGGCCCTGAGTCCCTGTTGTACTGTAACCCTCTCCTCCAGTCTCTATGGTTTATAAAGGCCTGGGGTCCCTGCTGTACTGTAAGCCTCTCCTCCAGTCTCTATGGTTTATAAAGGCCTGGAGTCCCTGTTCTACTGTAACCCTCTCCTCCAGTCTCTATGGTTTATAAAGGCCCTGAGTCCCTGTTGTACTGTAACCCTCTCCTCCAGTCTCTATGGTTTATAAAGGCCCTGAGTCCCTGTTGTACTGTAACCCTCTCCTCCAGTCTCTATGGTTTATAAAGGCCTGGGGTCCCTGTTGTACTGTAACCCTCTCCTCCAGTCTCTATGGTTTATAAAGGCCCTGAGTCCCTGTTGTACTGTAACCCTCTCCTCCAGTCTATATGGTTTATAAAGGCCTGGGGTCCCTGTTGTACTGTAACCCTCTTCTCCAGTCTCTATGGTTTATAAAGGCCTGGGGTCCCTGTTGTACTGTAACCCTCTCCTCCAGTCTCTATGGTTTATAAAGGCCCTGAGTCCCTGTTGTACTGTAAGCCTCTCCTCCAGTCTCTATGGTTTATAAAGGCCTGGGGTCCCTGTTGTACTGTAACCCTCTCCTCCAGTCTCTATGGTTTATAAAGGCCCTGAGTCCCTGTTGTACTGTAACCCTCTCCTCCAGTCTCTATGGTTTATAAAGGCCTGGAGTCCCTGTTGTACTGTAACCCTCTCCTCCAGTCTCTATGGTTTATAAAGGCCTGGGGTCCCTGTTGTACTGTAACCCTCTCCTCCAGTCTCTATGGTTTATAAAGGCCTGGGGTCCCTGTTGTACTGTAACCCTCTCCTCCAGTCTCTATGGTTTATAAAGGCCCTGAGTCC
>NW_028157872.1:17500-30000 GCF_964263955.1 Coregonus lavaretus | reverse complement strand
GCTAAAGGAAAGGCTGTGTCTCTCTTGTTGTATCTAAACTAAAAGCTGTGTCTCTGTGTGTTGTAGCTAAACTAAAGACTGTGTCTCTGTGTGTTGTAGCTAAACTAAAGACTGTGTCTCTTTTTATTGTATTGTAGCTAAACTAAAGGCTGTATCTCTTTGTGTGTTGTAGCTAAACTAAAGGCTTTGTTTTTGTGTGTTGTAGCTAAACTAAAAGCAGTCTGTCTGTTTTTTGTAGCTAAACTAAAGGCTGTGTCTCTGTGTGTTGTAGCTAAACTAAAGGCTGTGTCTCTGTGTGTTGTAGCTTAACTAAAGACTGTGTCTCTGTGTGTGTTGTAGCTAAACTAAAGACTGTGTCTCTGTGTGTTGTAGCTAAACTAAAGGCTGTGTATCTGTGTGTTGTAGCTAAACTAAAGGTTGTGTCTCTGTGTGTTGTAGCTAAACTAAAGGCTGTGTCTCTGTGTGTTGTAGCTAAACTAAAGGTTGTGTCTCTGTGTGTTGTAGCTAAACTAAAGGCTGTGTCTCTCTGTATTGTAGCTAAACTAAAGGCTTTGTTTTTGTGTGTTGTAGCTAAACTAAAAGCAGTCTGTCTGTTTTTTGTAGCTAAACTAAAGGCTGTGTCTCTGTGTGTTGTAGCTAAACTAAAGGCTGTGTCTCTGTGTGTTGTAGCTAAACTAAAGGTTGTGTCTCTGTGTTGTAGCTAAACTAAAGACTGGGTCTCTGTGTGTTGTAGCTAAACTAAAGGATGTGTCTCTGTGTGTGTTGTAGCTAAACTAAAGGATGTGTCTCTGTGTGTTGTAGCTAAACTAAAGGCTGTGTCTCTGTGTGTTGTAGCTAAACTAAAGGATGTGTCTCTGTGTGTTGTAGCTAAACTAAAGGCTGTGTCTCTCTGTGTTGTAGCTAAACTAAAGGCTGTGTCTCTGTGTGTTGTAGCTTAACTAAAGGCTGTGTCTCTGTGTTGTAGCTAAACTAAAGACTGTGTCTCTGTGTGTGTTGTAGCTAAACTAAAGACTGTGTCTCTGTGTGTGTTGTAGCTAAACTAAAGGCTGTGTCTCTGTGTGTTGTAGCTAAACTAAAGGATGTGTCTCTGTGTGTTGTAGCTAAACTAAAGGCTGTGTCTCTCTGTGTGTTGTAGCTAAACTAAAGTATGTGTCTCTCTGTGTTGTAGCTAAAGTAAAGACTGTGTCTCTGTGTGTTGTAGCTAAACTAAAGTATGTGTCTCTGTGTGTTGTAGCTAAACTAAAGTATGTCCCTGTGTGTTGTAGCTAAACTACAGGCTGTCTCTGTTTGTGTTGTAGGTCAACTAAAGGCTGTCTCTCTGTGTGTTGTAGCTAAACTAAAGGCTGTGTCTCTGTGTGTTGTAGCTAAAGGAAAGGCTGTGTCTCTCTTGTTGTATCTAAACTAAAGGCTGTGTCTCTGTGTGTGTTGTAGGTCAACTAAAGGCTGTCTCTCTGTGTGTTGTATCTAAACTAAATACTGTGTCTCTCTGTGTTGTAGCTAAACTATAGACTGTGTCTCTTTGTGTGTGTTGTAACTAAACTAAAGGCTGTGTCTCTGTGTGTTGTAGCTAAACTAAAGGCTGTGTCTCTGTGTGTTGTAGCTAAACTAAAGACTGTGTCTCTGTGTGTGTTGTAGCTAAACTAAATGCTGTGTCCTCTGTGTGTTGTAGCTAAACTAAAGGCTGTGTCTCTGTCTGTGTTGTAGCTAAACTAAAGGCTGTGTCTCTGTGTGTTGTAGGTTAACTAAAGGCTGTGTCTCTGTGTTGTAGCTAAACTAAAGACTGTGTCTCTGTGTGTGTTGTAGCTAAACTAAAGGCTGTGTCTCTGTGTGTTGTAGCTAAACTAAAGGATGTGTCTCTGTGTGTTGTAGCTAAACTAAAGGCTGTGTCTCTCTGTGTGTTGTAGCTAAACTAAAGTATGTGTCTCTCTGTGTTGTAGCTAAAGTAAAGACTGTGTCTCTGTGTGTGTTGTAGGTCAACTAAAGGCTGTCTCTCTGTGTGTTGTAGCTAAACTAAAGGCTGTGTCTCTGTGTGTTGTAGCTAAAGGAAAGGCTGTGTCTCTCTTGTTGTATCTAAACTAAAGGCTGTGTCTCTGTGTGTTGTAGCTAAACTAAAGACTGTGTCTCTGTGTGTTGTAGTTAAACTAAAGGCTGTGTCTCTTTTTATTGTATTGTAGCTAAACTAAAGGCTGTGTTTTTGTGTGTTGTAGCTAAACTAAAAGCAGTCTGTCTGTTTTTTGTAGCTAAACTAAAGGCTGTGTCTCTGTGTGTTGTAGCTAAACTAAAGGCTGTGTCTCTGTGTGTTGTAGCTAAACTAAAGGTTGTGTCTCTGTGTGTTGTAGCTAAACTAAAGGCTGTGTCTCTGTGTGTTGTAGCTAAACTAAAGGTTGTGTCTCTGTGTGTTGTAGCTAAACTAAAGGCTGTGTCTCTGTGTGTTGTAGCTAAACTAAAGGCTTTGTTTTTGTGTGTTGTAGCTAAACTAAAAGCAGTCTGTCTGTTTTTTGTAGCTAAACTAAAGGCTGTGTCTCTGTGTGTTGTAGCTAAACTAAAGGCTGTGTCTCTGTGTGTTGTAGCTAAACTAAAGGTTGTGTCTCTGTGTGTTGTAGCTAAACTAAAGGCTGTGTCTCTGTGTGTTGTAGCTAAACTAAAGGATGTGTATCTGTGTGTTGTAGCTAAACTAAAGGCTGTGTCTCTCTGTGTTGTAGCTAAACTATAGACTGTGTCGCTTTGTGTGGGTTGTAGCTAAACTAAAGGCTGTGTCTCTGTGTGTTGTAGCTAAACTAAAGACTGTGTCTCTGTGTGTGTTGTAGCTAAACTAAAGGCTGTGTCTCTGTGTGTGTTGTAACTAAACTAAAGGCTGTGTCTCTGTGTGTTGTAGCTAAACTAAAGGCTGTGTCTCTGTGTGTTGTAGCTAAACTAAAGGCTGTGTCTCTGTGTGTTGTAGCTAAACTAAAGGCTGTGTCTCTGTGTGTGTGTTGTAGCTAAACTAAAGGCTGTGTCTCTGTGTGTTGTAGCTTAACTAAATGCTGTGTCTCTGTGTTGTAGCTAAACTAAAGACTGTGTCTCTGTGTGTGTTGTAGCTAAACTAAAGGCTGTGTCTCTGTGTGTTGTAGCTAAACTAAAGGTTGTGTCTCTGTGTGTTGTAGCTAAACTAAAGGCTGTGTCTCTGTGTGTTGTAGTTAAACTAAAGGCTGTGTCTCTTTTTAATGTATTGTAGCTAAACTAAAGGCTGTGTTTTTGTGTGTTGTAGCTAAACTAAAAGCAGTCTGTCTGTTTTTTGTAGCTAAACTAAAGACTGTGTCTCTGTGTGTTGTAGCTAAACTAAAGGCTGTGTCTCTGTGTGTTGTAGCTAAACTAAAGGCTGTGTCTCTCTGTATTGTAGCTAAACTAAAGGCTTTGTTTTTGTGTGTTGTAGCTAAACTAAAAGCAGTCTGTCTGTTTTTTGTAGCTAAACTAAAGGCTGTGTCTCTGTGTGTTGTAGCTAAACTAAAGGCTGTGTCTCTGTGTGTTGTAGCTAAACTAAAGGCTGTGTCTCTGTGTGTTGTAGCTAAACTAAAGTCTGTGTCTCTGTGTGTTGTATCTAAATTAAAGACTGTGTTTCTGTGTGTTGTAGATAAACTAAAGGCTGTGTCTCTGTGTGTTGTAGCTAAACTAAAGGCTGTGTCTCTGTGTGTTGTAGCTAAACTAAAGGATGTGTATCTGTGTGTTGTAGCTAAACTAAAGGCTGTGTCTCTCTGTGTTGTAGCTAAACTATAGACTGTGTCTCTTTGTGTGGGTTGTAGCTAAACTAAAGGCTGTGTCTCTGTGTGTTGTAGCTAAACTAAAGACTGTGTCTCTGTGTGTGTTGTAGCTAAACTAAAGGCTGTGTCTCTGTGTGTGTTGTAACTAAACTAAAGGCTGTGTCTCTGTGTGTTGTAGCTAAACTAAAGACTGTGTCTCTGTGTGGGTTGTAGCTAAACTAAAGGCTGTGTCTCTGTGTGTTGTAGCTAAACTAAAGACTGTGTCTCTGTGTGTTGTAGCTAAACTAAAGCCTGTGTCTCTGTGTGTGTTGTAGCTAAACTAAAGGCTGTGTCTCTGTGTGTTGTAGCTAAACTAAAGGCTGTGTCTCTGTGTGTTTTAGCTGAACTAAAGTATGTGTCTCTCTTTGTGTTGTAGCTGAACTAAAGTCTGTGTTTCTTTGTGTTGTAGCTAAACTAAAGGATGTGTCTCTGTGTGTTGTAGCTAAACTAAAGGCTGTGTCTCTGTGTGTTGTAGCTAAACTAAAGACTGTGTCTCTGTGTGTTGTAGCTAAACTAAAGGCTGTGTCTCTCTCTGTGTGTTGTAGCTAAACTAAAGACTGGGTCTCTGTGTGTTGTAGCTAAACTAAAGGCTGTGTCTCTGTGTGTTGTAGTCAAACTAAAGATGTGTTGTTTCTCCGTGTTGTAGCTCCTGGCTACAGTGCTGTCTCAGTCTGCCAAAGCCAAAGAGCACCTGCTGGAGCAGTCCAAGTCTGTAGAGCTGTCTACAGGTAGGTCTGTGTCTTAGCAATCTACAGGTACACATCACTCCAGAGAGAGAGAGAGAGAGAGAGAGACAGAGAGAGAGAGAGAGAGAGAGAGAGAGAGAGGAGAGAGAGAGAGAGAGAGAGGGAGTGAGAGGGAGTGAGAGAGAGAGAGGAGAGAGAGAGTGAGAGAGAGAGAGGAAGAGAGAGAGATGGAGAGAGAGAGAGAGAGAGAGGGAGAGAGAGAGAGAGAGAGAGAGAGAGAGAGAGAGAGAGAGAGAGAGAGAGAGAGTGAGAGAGACAGGGAGTGAGAGAGAGAGAGAGAGAGAGAGAGAGAGAGAGAGAGACAGGGGAGAGAGAGATAGAGAGAGAGAGAGAGAGAGAGAGAGAGAGAGAGAGAGGAGAGAGAGAGAGAGAGAGAGAGAGAAAGAAAAGAGAGCATCATCTGTTCCTTTTAAAACTGCATCACGCACACAACACAGTGGGATCTGGATCTTGGCGGCTCTATCAGCCAGATGGCCAGTAGACGTGGGAGGGAAGTAGATGAGGCCTGTGATTGGCTGACGAGGCCAGTTACTTGAGGAGGAGGCGAAACCTGATTGGTTATTCACAGGGTGGATGAGGGGGGATTGGTTGTATAGGAAGAAATGGTGGAAACAGGATTGGTTGGGTCAAATAAGGAAAATATGAGTGGTTGAGCTCGGCCAACGACAGTGTGTGTTCCCCTCCCAGGCACCCGCCTCTGCCTCTAGACAGTCGAGCCAATCAGGATGCCCGCTCCATGAAGCTCCACCCTATGACGCCACGGCAACCTGGAAGGGGGAGGGGCAAGACGAGGGGAAGGTAAGACAGACAGAAAGACACACCCCCCCCGATTCAGAGTCATCACTCACACACATCCTGCCTCCCTGTTGCTGTTTCTCCTCTTCATCACAATCTCTCACACACCACTCTCCACCAACGACACACACCCAGAACCAGAACAGTGGACACACACACCCAGAAACCGCGGACACAAACACACACTCGCTAACACGAACACACACAAACACACACTCGCTAACACGGACACACACACACACACACTCGCTAACACGGACACACACCCAGTATGTCCAAACACTTACTCTCTCAGCTGGCCTCGTCCTTACTGCAAGCGTTTGGCTGCACCCATGAAACGGTGAGTGTGTGTGTGTGTGTGTGTGTGTGTGTGTGTGTGTGTGAGTGTGTGTGTGTGTGTGTGAGTGTGTGTGTGTGTCTGTGTGTGTGTGTGTGTGTGAGTGTGTGTGTGTGTGTGTGTGTGTGTGTGTGTGTGTGTGTGTGTGTGTGTCTGTGTGTGTGTGTGTGTGTGTCTGTGTGTGTGTGTGTGTGTGTGTGTGTGTGTGTGTGTGTGTGTGTGTGTGTGTGTGTGTGTGTGTGTGTGTGTGTGTGTGTGTGTGTGTGTGTGTGTGTGTGTGTGTGTGTGTGTGTGTGTGTGTGGTCCGGTCTGAGAGTGTGTGTTATCTGTCTCTGTCTATCTTCCTCCTCTTGTCTGTTCTGTCACTCCTCTGAGAGAGAGAGAGATTCTGTTCTGTTCTGTCTATCTTCCTCCTCTGTCCGTTCTGTCACTCCTCTGAGAGAGAGAGAGATTCTGTTCTGTTCTGTCTATCTTCCTCCTCTGTCCGTTCTGTCACTCCTCTGAGAGAGAGAGAGATTCTGTTCTGTTCTGTCCATCTTCCTCCTCTGTCCGTTCTGTCACTCCTCTGAGAGAGAGAGAGAGATTCTGTTCTGTTCTGTCTATCTTCCTCCTCTTGTCTGTTCTGTCACTCCTCTGAGAGAGAGAGAGATTCTGTTCTGTTCTGTCTATCTTCCTCCTCTTGTCCGTTCTGTCACTCCTCTGAGAGAGAGAGAGATTCTGTTCTGTTCTGTCTATCTTCCTCCTCTGTCTGTTCTGTCACTCCTCTGAGAGAGAGAGAGATTCTGTTCTGTTCTGTCCATCTTCCTCCTCTGTCTGTTCTGTCATTCCTCTGAGAGAGAGAGAGATTCTGTTCTGTTCTGTCTATCTTCCTCCTCTTGTCTGTTCTGTCACTCCTCTGAGAGAGAGAGAGATTCTGTTCTGTTCTGTCTATCTTCCTCCTCTGTCTGTTCTGTCACTCCTCTGAGAGAGAGAGAGATTCTGTTCTGTTCTGTCCATCTTCCTCCTCTTGTCCGTTCTGTCACTCCTCTGAGAGAGAGAGAGATTCTGTTCTGTTCTGTCACTCCTCTGAGAGAGAGAGAGATTCTGTTCTGTTCTGTCCATCTTCCTCCTCTGTCCGTTCTGTCACTCCTCTGAGAGAGAGAGAGATTCTGTTCTGTTCTGTCCATCTTCCTCCTCTGTCCGTTCTGTCACTCCTCTGAGAGAGAGAGAGATTCTGTTCTGTTCTGTCACTCCTCTGAGAGAGAGAGAGATTCTGTTCTGTTCTGTCACTCCTCTGAGAGAGAGAGAGATTCTGTTCTGTTCTGTCACTCCTCTGAGAGAGAGAGATTCTGTTCTGTTCTGTCTATCTTCCTCCTCTGTCCGTTCTGTCACTCCTCTGAGAGAGAGAGATTCTGTTCTGTTCTGTCTATCTTCCTCCTCCATCCCTGTTTTCATCCTTTCAGTCTCTCCTCCTCCATCCCTGTTTTCATCCTTTCATTCTCTCCTCCTCCATCCCTGTTCTCATCCTTTCAGTCTCTCCTCCTCCATCCCTGTTCTCATCCTTTCAGTCTCTCCTCCTCCATCCCTGTTTTCATCCTTTCAGTCTCTCCTCCATCCCTGTTTTCCTTGTTTGCCTCCAAGGGACGTTGTTTTGTCTCTAAACATTTCTGATATATGTTTCTAGCTCCAACAGTGCAGTATACCTAACAATACAAAACAATAAACACAAATCCCCAAAAATAAAGAAATGAATGAGCAATGTCAGAGTCAGGAATATAAATATATATATATATATATATACAGTGGGGAGAACAAGTATTTGATACACTGCCGATTTTGTAGGTTTTCCTATTTACAAAGCATGTAGAGGTCTGTAATTTTTATCATAGGTACACTTCAACTGTGAGAGATGGAATCCAGAAAATCACATTGTATGATTTTTAAGTAATTAATTTGCATTTTATTGCATGACATAAGTATTTGATCACCTACCAACCAGTAAGAATTCCGGCTCTCACAGACCTGTTAATTTTTCTTTAAGAAGCCCTCCTGTTCTCCACTCATTACCTGTATTAACTGCACCTGTTTGAACTCGTTACCTGTATAAAAGACACCTGTCCACACACTCAATCAAACAGACTCCAACCTCTCCACAATGGCCAAGACCAGAGAGCTGTGTAAGGACTTCAGGGATAAAATTGTAGACCTGCACAAGGCTGGGATGGGCTACAGGACAATAGGCAAGCAGCTTGGTGAGAAGGCAACAACTGTTGGCGCAATTATTAGAAAATTGAAAAAGTTCAAGATGACGGTCAATCACCCTCGGTCTGGGGCTCCATGCAAGATCTCACCTCGTGGGGCATCAATGATCATGAGGAAGGTGAGGGATCAGCCTAGAACTACACGGCAGGACCTGGTCAATGACCTGAAGATAGCTGGGACCACAGTCTCAAAGAAAACCATTAGTAACACACTACGCCGTCATGGATTAAAATCCTGCAGCACACGCAAGGTCCCCCTGCTCAAGCCAGCGCATGTCCGGGCCCGTCTGAAGTTTGCCAATGACCATCTGGATGATCCAGAGGAAGAATGGGAGAAGGTCATGTGGTCTGATGAGACAAAAATAGAGCTTTTTGGTCTAAACTCCACTCGCCGTGTTTGGAGGAAGAAGAAGGATGAGTACAACCCCAAGAAAACCATCCCAACCATGAAGCATGGAGGTGGAAACATAATTTTTTGGGGATGCTTTTCTGCAAAGGGGACAGGACGACTGCACCGTATTGAGGGGAGGATGGATGGGGCCATTTATCGCGAGATCTTGGCCAACAACCTCCTTCCCTCAGTAAGAGCATTGAAGATGGGTCGTGGCTGGGTCTTCCCGCATGACAACGACCCAAAACACACAGCCAGGGCAACTAAGGAGTGGCTCCGTAAGAAGCATCTCAAGGTCCTGGAGTGGCCTAGCCAGTCTCCAGACCTTAACCCAATAGAAAATCTTTGGAGGGAGCTGAAAGTCCGTATTGCCCAGCGACAGCCCCGAAACCTGAAGGATCTGGAGAAGGTCTGTATGGAGGAGTGGGCCAAAATCCCTGCTGCAGTGTGTGCAAACCTGGTCAAGACCTACAGGAAACGTATGATCTCTGTAATTGCAAAAAAGGTTTCTGTACCAAATATTAAGTTCTGCTTTTCTGATGTATCAAATACTTACAGTGGGGGAAAAAAGTATTTAGTCAGCCACCAATTGTGCAAGTTCTCCCACTTAAAAAGATGAGAGAGGCCTGTAATTTTCATCATAGGTACACGTCAACTATGACAGACAAAATGAGGAAAAAAAATCCAGAAAATCACATTGTAGGATTTTTTATGAATTTATTTGCAAATTATGGTGGAAAATAAGTATTTGGTCAATAACAAAAGTTTCTCAATACTTTTTTATATACCCTTTGTTGGCAATGACACAGGTCAAACGTTTTCTGTAAGTCTTCACAAGGTTTTCACACACTGTTGCTGGTATTTTGGCCCATTCCTCCATGCAGATCTCCTCTAGAGTAGTGATGTTTTGGGACTGTCGCTGGGCAACACGGACTTTCAACTCCCTCCAAAGATTTTCTATGGGGTTGAGATCTGGAGACTGGCTAGGCCACTCCAGGACCTTGAAATGCTTCTTACGAAGCCACTCCTTCGTTGCCCGGGCGGTGTGTTTGGGATCATTGTCATGCTGAAAGACCCAGCCACATTTCATCTTCAATGCCCTTGCTGATGGAAGGAGGTTTTCACTCAAAATCTCACGATACATGGCCCCATTCATTCATTCCTTTACACGGATCAGTCGTCCTGGTCCCTTTGCAGAAAAACAGCCCCAAAGCATGATGTTTCCACCCCCATGCTTCACAGTAGGTATGGTGTTATTTGGATACAACTCAGCATTCTTTGTCCTCCAAACACGACGAGTTGAGTTTTTACCAAAAAGTTCTATTTTGGTTTCATCTGACCATATGACATTCTCCCAATCCTCTTTTGGATCATCCAAATGCACTCTAGCAAACTTCAGACGGGCCTGGACATGTACTGGCTTAAGCAGGGGGACACGTCTGGCACTGCAGGATTTGAGTCCCTGGCGGCGTAGTGTGTTACTGATGGTAGGCTTTGTTACTTTGGTCCCAGCACTCTGCAGGTCATTCACTAGGTCCCCCCGTGTGGTTCTGGGATTTTTGCTCACCGTTCTTGTGATCATTTTGACCCCACGGGGTGAGATCTTGCGTCGAGCCCCAGATCGAGGGAGATTATCAGTGGTCTTGTATGTCTTCCATTTCCTAATAATTGCTCCCACAGTTGATTTCTTCAAACCAAGCTGCTTACCTATTGCAGATTCAGTCTTCCCAGCCTGGTGCAGGTCTACAAATTTGTTTCTGGTGTCCTTTGACAGCTCTTTGGTCTTGGCCACAGTGGAGTTTGGAGTGTGACTGTTTGAGGTTGTGGACAGGTGTCTTTTATACTGATAACAAGTTCAAACAGGTGCCATTAATACAGGTAACGAGTGGAGGACAGAGGAGCCTCTGAAAGAAGAAGTTACAGGTCTGTGAGAGCCAGAAATCTTGCTTGTTTGTAGGTGACCAAATACTTATTTTCCACCATAATTTGCAAATAAATTCATAAAAAATCCTACAATGTGATTTTCCTCAATTTGTCTGTTATAGTTGACGTGTACCTATGATGAAAATTACAGGCCTCTCTCATCTTTTTAAGTGGGAGAACTTGCACAATTGGTGGCTGACTAAATACTTTTTTCCCCCACTGTATGTCATGCAATAAAATGCAAATGAATTACTTAAAAATCATACAATGTGATTTTCTGGATTTTTGTTTTAGATTCCGTCTCTCACAGTTGAAGTGTAACTATGATAAAAATTGCAGACCTCTACATGCTTTGAATGTAGGAAAACCTGCAAAATCGGTGTATCAAATACTTGTTCTCCTCACTGTATACAGTACCAGTCAAAAGATTGGACACACCTACTCATTCAAGGGGTTTTCTTTATTTTTACTATTTTCTACATTGTAGAATAATAGTGAAGACATCAAAACTATGAAATAACACATATGGAATCATGTAGTAACCAAAAAAGTGTTAAAGAAATCAAAATATATTTTATATTTGAGATTCTTCAAAGTAGCCACCCTTTGCCTTGATGACAGCTTTGCACACTATTGGCATTCTCTCAACCAGCTTCATGAGGTAGTCACCTGGAATGCATTTCAATTAACAGGTGTGCCTTGTTAAAAGTTAATTTTTGGAATTTATTTCCTTCTTAATGCGTTTGAGCCAATCAGTTGTGTTGTGACAAGGTAGGGGTGGTAAACAAAAGATAGCCCTATTTGGTAAAAGACCACGTCCATATTATGGCAAGAACAGCTCAAATAAGCAAAGAGAAACAACAGTCCATCATTAATTTAAGACATGAAGGTCAGTCAATACGGAACATTTCAAGAACTTTGAACGTTTCTTCAAGTGTAGTCAAAAAAAACCATCAAGCGCTATGATGAAACTGGCTCTCATGAGGACCGCCACAGGAATGGAAGACCCAGAGTTACCTCTGCTGCAGAGGATAAGTTCATTAGAGTTACCAGCCACAAAAATTGCAGCCCAAATAATTGCTTCACAGAGTTCAAGTAATAATAATAATATGCCATTTAGCAGACGCTTTTATCCAAAGCGACTTACAGTCATGCGTGCATAATTTTTTTTGTGTATGGGTGGTGCCGGGGATCGAACCCACTACCCTGGCGTTACAAGCGCTATGCTCTACCAATTGAGCTACAGAGGACCACAGACACATCTCAACATCAACTGTTCAGAGGAGACTGCGTGAATCAGGCCTTAATGGTCAAATTGCTGCAAAGAAACCACTACTAAAGGACACCAATATGAAGAAGAGACTTGCTTGGGCCAAGAAACACGAGCAATGGACATTAGACCGGTGGAGGAAATGTGTCCTTTGGTCTGGAGTCCAAATTTGAGATTTTTGGTTCCAACCGCCGTGTCTTTTGTGAGACGTGGTGTGGGTGAACGGATGATCTCCGCATGTGTATTTCCCACCATAAAGCGTGGAGGAGGAGGTGTTATGGTGTGGGGGTACTTTGCTGGTGACACTGTTTGTGATTTATTAGAATTCAAGGCACACTTAACCAGCATGGCTACCACAGCATTCTGCAGCGATACGCCATCCCATCTGGTTTGGACTTAGTGGGACTATAATTTGTTTTTCAACAGGACAATGACCCAACACACCTCCAGGCTGTGTAAGGGCTATTTTACCAAGAAGGAGAGAGATGGAGTGCTGCATCAGATGACCTGGCATCCACAATCCCCCGACCTCAACCCAATTGAGATGGTTTGGGATGAGTCGGACCGCAGAGTGAAGGAAAAGCAGCCAACAAGTGCTCAGCATATGTGGGAACTCTTTAAAGACTGTTGGAAAAGCATTCCAGGTGAACCTGGTTGAGAGAATTCCAAGAGTGTGCAAAGCTGTCATCAAGGCAAAGGGTGGCTATTTGAAGAATCTCAAATATAAAATATATTTTGATTTGTTTAACACTTTTTGGGTTACTACATGATTCCATATGTATTATTTCATAGTATTGATGTCTTCACTATTATCCTACAATGTAGAAATTAGTAAAAATAAAGAAAAACCCTGGAATGAGTAGGTGTGTTCAAACTTTTGACTGGTACTGTATATATATATATACACTACCGTTCAAACGTTTGGGGTCACTTCGAAATGTCCTTGTTTTCGAAAGAAAAGCGATTTTTCTGTCCATTAAAAGAACATAAAATTCATCAGAAATACAGTGTAGAAATTGTTA
>NW_028157872.1:7500-12500 GCF_964263955.1 Coregonus lavaretus | reverse complement strand
AATGGGGCAAATAACTTTGACATGATTTTGTCTGGAGTTACACGGTCTTCAGTGATGTAAAGGCTACAGCGTTGACTGTAGCTGTCTTCTGCGCTTTAAAGTTTCCGTGCGGAAAACACGTGCGCTTTAAAGTTTCCGTGCGGTGAAGAAATGGAGAAGAAATTAATGCAGTCAAAACAATTCCTGCCGACAAACGTCCCTCGTTAACGCGTTATTAAGACGTTAACTTTGACAGCCCTAATTACTACAGATGTAGGATCTTAATTTGAGCCAGTTTTGCTACAGCAGGAAAATAATCCTGCAGCAACAGAAAATTTGAATTATTATGTGGATTATAATTAATTGATCTTTTTTTGTAGGGGTTGATAAAAAAAAAAGTATACAGTGTATCGTCAAATCTAGTCTGAAATGTTTACGTGGAAATTACAAACGTTAGAAGCCTTTATAAACCTTGAATACACCATGCAGAAAATTATCAGCAACAAAAGAGTTATCAAATTAAGATCCTACATCTGTATATTAGGATAATTAGAATATAGTGGAGTGGAGTTGGGTGGGGCCAGGCGGTGGGTGGAGCCAGGTTTTGGGTGGGGCCAGGCTGTGGGTGGAGCCAGGTTTTGGGTGGGGCCAGGTGGTGGGTGGAGCCAGGCTTTGGGTGGGGCCAGGCGGTGGGTGGAGCCAGGTTTTGGGTGGGGCCAGGCTGTGGGTGGGGCCAGGCGGTGGGTGGGTGGAATCAGACTGTGGGTGGGTGGGTGGAGCCAGACAGTTGATGGGTGGAGCCAGATGGTAGAGACATACGGTGGGTGGAGACATACAGTGGGTGGGTGGAGTCAGACTGTGGATAGGTGGGGCCAGGTGGTGGGTGGGTGGAGCCAGACTGTGGATAGGTGGAGCCATGTTGTGGGTGTGGCCAGACAGTGGGGTGGGTGGAGCCGGGGTCTAGTGATGCTCTTCTCTAAAACGCTTCTTTCTCACTGCCAACATGCTCTCTCTTCTTCACCTTTATTTTCCTTTGGGGACATTTGCATCACCTTCTCTCCTGTCCTGTGGTACACCTTCTCTCCTGGACACTGTGGTGTGTTTGTGGTGTGTCTGTGGTGTGTCTGTGGTGTGTGTCTGTGGTGTCTTTGGTGTGTGTTGTGTGTCTGTGATGTGTCTGTGGTGTGTCTGTAGTTGCTGTGGTGTGTCTGTGATGTGTCTGTGGTGTGTCTGTGGTTTGTGTGTCTGTGGTGTGTACGTGGTGTCGGTGGTGTGTCTGTGGTTTGTGTGTCTGTGGTGTGTCTGTGGTTTTTGTGGTTTGTGTGTCAGTGGTGTGTGGTGTGTGTGGTAATGAAGTGTGTGTGTCTGTGGAGAAGTTGGAAGTGTCTCAGCTAAGCTCTGATTTTCCCTTTGGTGGTACGTGCGTGTGCTTCTGTAGGATCTCACGGCCATCGGAGTGACCAAACCAGGCCACCGTAAGAAGATGACATCAGAGATCAACAAACTCAGCGTCACTGAGTGGCTCCCTGATCAGAAACCTGTTAGTAACATTTACATTTTACATTTACATTTTACATTTTAGTCATTTAGCAGACGCTCTTATCCAGAGCGACTTACAGTTAGTGAGTGCATACATTTGTATTTGTTTATTTTTCATACTGGCCCCCCCGTGGGAATCAAACCCCACAACCCTGGCGTTGCAAGCGCCATGCTCTACCAACTGAGCTACACGGGGTCCACGGTGCACATTCAATACAGTGCAGTGTGCACTTATAACCTTAGCTCTCACGCCCTCCCTTCCACAAAGATATACGTCAGTACTTTTCCCCCATCACCCAGGATTTCTCCGTGCATCATCATAAGACTTCTTATCAGGTCAGGAGAGGCTTTGAGTTATTGGGAGTTACACACATTCCTATAGTTCACTAAATAATTACACTTCTCATACACAAAGAGCTTGAACCCGACACTACTTCCAATCTCTAAGGATATCAAAACAATCTATTCATACTAAGAGGATATACATGATATAAAACAGTTAATGATGTAGAACAGTAATTTACAATCTATCAGATGAAAAACACACACACTGACCAGAAACCTGTTAGTAACACACTGACCTGAGACCTGTTAGGAACACACTGAAACCTGTTAGGAACACACTGACCTGAAACCTGTTAGTAACACACTGACCAGAAACCTGTTAGGAACACACTGACCTGAAACCTGTTAGGAACACACTGACCAGAAACCTGTTAGGAACACACTGACCTGAAACCTGTTAGGAACACACTGACCTGAAACCTGTTAGGAACACACTGACCAGAAACCTGTTAGTAACACACTGACCAGAAACCTGTTAGTAACACACTGAAACCTGTTAGTAACACACTGACCAGAAACCTGTTAGGAACACACTGACCTGAAACCTGTTAGGAACACACTGACCAGAAACCTGTTAGGAACACACTGAAACCTGTTAGGAACACACTGACCAGAAACCTGTTAGGAACACACTGACCTGAAACCTGTTAGGAACACACTGACCAGAAACCTGTTAGTATCACACTGACCTGAAACCTGTTAGGAACACACTGACCTGAAACCTGTTAGTATCACACTGACCTGAAACCTGTTAGTAACACACTGACCAGAAACCTGTTAGTAACACACTGACCAGAAACCTGTTAGTAACACACTGACCTGAAACCTGTTAGGAACACACTGACCTGAAACCTGTTAGGAACACACTGACCTGAAACCTGTTAGTAACACACTGACCAGAAACCTGTTAGGAACACACTGACCTGAAACCTGTTAGTAACACACTGACCTGAAACCTGTTAGGAACACACTGACCTGAGACCTGTTAGGAACACACTGAAACCTGTTAGGAACACACTGACCTGAGACCTGTTAGGAACACACTGAAACCTGTTAGTAACACACTGACCTGAGACCTGTTAGGAACACACTGAAACCTGTTAGGAACACACTGACCAGAAACCTGTTAGTAACACACTGATCTGAAACCTGTTAGGAACACACTGACCTGAAACCTGTTAGTAACACACTGACCTGAAACCTGTTAGGAACACACTGAAACCTGTTAGGAACACACTGACCTGAAACCTGTTAGTAACACACTGATCTGAAACCTGTTAGGAACACACTGACCTGAAACCTGTTAGTAACACACTGACCAGAAACCTGTTAGTAACCTGTTAGTAACACAATGAAACCTGTTAGTAACACACTGAAACCTGTTAGTAACACACTGACCAGAAACCTGTTAGTAACACACTGACCAGAAACCTGTTAGTAACACACTGACCTGAAACCTGTTAGGAACACACTGACCTGAAACCTGTTAGTAACACACTGACCTGAAACCTGTTAGTAACACACTGACCAGAAACCTGTTAGTAACACAATGAAACCTGTTAGTAACACACTGAAACCTGTTAGTAACACACTGACCAGAAACCTGTTAGTAACACACTGACCAGAAACCTGTTAGGAACACACTGACCTGAAACCTGTTAGTAACACACTGACCAGAAACCTGTTCAGGTCAGTAGTAGGGCGGCAGGTAGCTTAGTGGGTAAGAGCGTTGTGCCAGTAACCGAAAGGTCGCTGGTTCTAATCCCCGAGCTGACTAGGTGAAAAATCTGTCGATGTGCCCTTGAGCAAGGCACTTAACCCTAATTGCTCCTGTAAGTCGCTCTGGATAAGAGCGTCTGCTAAATGACAAAAAAAAATAAAAAAAATAAAATAAAAATAAATTATAGATATATAAAAAAAAAAAGTAACACACTGACCAGAAACCTGTTAGTAACACACTGACCAGAAACCTGTTAGTAACACACTGACCAGAAACCTGTTAGTAACACACTGACCAGAAACCTGTTAGGAACACACTGACCTGAAACCTGTTAGTAACACACTGAAACCTGTTAGTAACACACTGACCAGAAACCTGTTAGTAACACACTGACCTGAAACCTGTTAGGAACACACTGACCTGAAACCTGTTAGTAACACACTGACCTGAAACCTGTTAGTAACACACTGACCTGAAACCTGTTAGGAACACACTGACCTGAAACCTGTTAGTAACACACTGAAACCTGTTAGTAACACACTGACCAGAAACCTGTTAGTAACACACTGACCTGAAACCTGTTAGTAACACACTGACCTGAAACCTGTTAGGAACACACTGACCTGAAACCTGTTAGGAACACACTGACCTGAAACCTGTTAGGAACACACTGACCTGAAACCTGTTAGGAACACACTGACCTGAAACCTGTTAGGAACACACTGACCAGAAACCTGTTAGGAACACACTGACCTGAAACCTGTTAGGAACACACTGACCTGAAACCTGTTAGTAACACACTGACCTGAAACCTGTTAGTAACACACTGACCTGAAACCTGTTAGTAACACACTGACCAGAAACCTGTTAGGAACACACTGACCTGAAACCTGTTAGGAACACACTGACCTGAAACCTGTTAGTAACACACTGACCAGAAACCTGTTAGTAACACACTGACCAGAAACCTGTTAGGAACACACTGACCTGAAACCTGTTAGGAACACACTGACCTGAAACCTGTTAGTAACACACTGACCTGAAACCTGTTAGTAACACACTGACCTGAAACCTGTTAGGAACACACTGACCTGAAACCTGTTAGTAACACACTGAAACCTGTTAGTAACACACTGACCAGAAACCTGTTAGTAACACACTGACCTGAAACCTGTTAGTAACACACTGACCTGAAACCTGTTAGGAACACACTGACCTGAAACCTGTTAGGAACACACTGACCTGAAACCTGTTAGGAACACACTGACCTGAAACCTGTTAGTATCACACTGACCTGAAACCTGTTAGGAACACACTGACCTGAAACCTGTTAGTATCACACTGACCAGAAACCTGTTAGTAACACACTGACCAGAAACCTGTTAGTAACACACTGACCAGAAACCTGTTAGGAACA
>NW_028157872.1:0-5000 GCF_964263955.1 Coregonus lavaretus | reverse complement strand
TAAGGTAGTGTAGTAAACAACCAAAGATTAAGACTAAAAGTGGCGAAAGTAATAGCAAACAGTAGTAGTAAAAATACACTTTATCTAGTCCTTGGTCTATATCCTAATCTGACTTTGGTGCAGGTCATGTTGTTCTTCACATTACCGTCTCTGGTAAACACACACTCTATCAAATAAAATCAACGTTTACTTGTCACATGCACAGGAAACAGAAGGTTGTAAACGGTACAGTGAAGTGGTTACTTGCATATTAGTAATATCAAAAACAGAAAGTGTCCAGATAAAAATATTTTATAAATATGTTATCATTATTATTACCCGACACACTTGTCTAAATTGATGGGTCGTGGAGTCTATTGTTTAGACATGTAGCTAGCTAGCTAAACAATGAACCATAATCCCAACCCATACAGTAAAAAAACGGATTGTCGTAGCTAGCCACCATGCAAGAAATGCTGTAGTATGAATCTGCAGGTAGCTAAAGCTAACCAACTAGGTTCAATGTTAGCTAGCTAGCTAACATTAGGCTATAACTAGCAATGCAAATGTATTTCTGGGATGACTAATAATATTACTACACAGATCATACATGTAACGTTAGCGAGCCAGCCAGCAAGCTAACGTTCGCTAGCTAGCGAACAGTACGCTTTAACTTGCAATGAAAACAACTTTCTGAAAAAAAAAGTATAAATGTATAATATCTGAAAATGTAGCTAGATTCTTACCCTGTATACATGGATGAACACTTGTTCGGCCCGTTGTGTGTCAAGTCACTCCGGTTCACACTGACCGTGTGCAGAAAGTAGTCCATCACAACTTTTTCCCACTGATCTTTGTCGATAGCGCCTGCTAAATTCAGGGCAGCCATGTTGTTGAGAGCAGTACTGTGGTATCTAAATAATGATGCTAATTATGCTGTGAGAACAAGGAGTCCGCTTACACTGTACTTTTGATTATAAAGGTTTATTATTTCAAAGGATTTTCAGCGTAAGTTTACAGACGTCTGCAGGCATCTGGAGAACACAACGGACTCAAAATAATATGTTGTGTTCTGTCCTCCTTTGTCTCCACCAAGTATTTATAATCTTTAACATGATATGGGTGGTTTTCCCCTACAGACCAATCCCATGACTCCACACAACAGACTTCCTCTGTTCTAGAGTGCCCCTATAGAACTGTTCCCCAGCTGCTGAATCAACATCCTCTAAGATACCATTTGCAAACGTTAGCAAAGTCATACATTCCTTAGACACCACAGTAGCAACACTTCTGCCGGTCTCCATGGCTAACGGTATATATATATATATTTTTAAAAAGCTTCTGTAGCAAGGACACATACTGAGCAGCTCATGTTATAGACAGAAGCATGCTACGTGGCAGACCAATCCCAACTCATCTCTCGGCATGTCCAGCCCATCCATTATCTCAGCCATTCATTTGCTAGCGGGAAGGTTCCTGTCTTTTTTTCCATGGCTAAACCAACTAGGCTCGTTATTTTTAACAATTTGATTCATATTTACAGATGGCATACACGTTTGTTATTAAGGCACATGAAAGTTCAACATGTTCCTGAAGGCATTTATACCAAAAAATGCATTTTGATAAAAAATAAATAAATAAAATGCCTCTCCTGTGAAGTAGTGACGCGCTTCCTGAAATGGCTCACATATATTAAACTGTCCAATACATATTACACATTAGGACGCCTTATAATATTATCATGTTATCTCATATCACATCTTGTTGTTGTTGTTGGTCCCCACCTAGGCCACCAGAAGAAGCTGATGCTAGCTGTGAAGCGACTGGCAGAGATGCAGCATGGCTCTGAGGGGCGGACCTCCACCAGGAAGAAGCCTCCGCCAATCACACAGCAGCAGGAAGTGATGTCCATAGAGAACATGCCCCCTAACAACGGTGAGGTCACAATAGAATCAGATAAAAGTATTTCACAGTGCACTCTAAAATACGAGGGGCTAAAAACGACCCAATTTTGGGTTATTTGGTGACCCCAGCACTGGTTAAAGAGTGGCCGGGAACACACGCTGGGTTAATTGGTGACCCCAGCACTGGTTAAATAGTGGCCGGGAACACACGCTGGGTTATTTGGTGACCCCAGCACTGGTTAAATAGTGGCCGGGAACACACGCTGGGTTATTTGGTGACCCCAGCACTGGTTAAATAGTGGCCGGGAACACACGCTGGGTTATTTGGTGACCCCAGCACTGGTTAAATAGTGGCCCGGGAACACACGCTGGGTTATTTGGTGACCCCAGCACTGGTTAAATAGTGGCCGGGAACACACGCTGGGTTATTTGGTGACCCCAGCACTGGTTAAATAGTGGCCGGGAACACACGCTGGGTTATTTGGTGACCCCAGCACTGGTTAAATAGTGGCCGGGAACACACGCTGGGTTATTTGGTGACCCCAGCACTGGTTAAATAGTGGCCGGGAACACACGCTGGGTTATTTGGTGACCCCAGCACTGGTTAAATAGTGGCCGGGAACACACGCTGGGTTATTTGGTGACCCCAGCACTGGTTAAATAGTGGCCGGGAACACACGCTGGGTTATTTGGTGACCCCAGCACTGGTTAAATAGTGGCCGGGAACACACGCTGGGTTATTTGGTGACCCCAGCACTGGTTAAATAGTGGCCCGGGAACACACGCTGGGTTATTTGGTGACCCCAGCACTGGTTAAATAGTGGCCGGGAACACACGCTGGGTTATTTGGTGACCCCAGCGCTGGTTAAATAGTGGCCGGGAACACACGCTGGGTTATTTGGTGACCCCAGCGCTGGTTAAATAGTGGCCGGGAACACACGCTGGGTTATTTGGTGACCCCAGCGCTGGTTAAATAGTGGCCGGGAACACACGCTGGGTTATTTGGTGACCCCAGCGCTGGTTAAATAGTGTCCGGGAACACACGCTGGGTTATTTGGTGACCCCAGCGCTGGTTAAATAGTGGCCGGGAACACACGCTGGGTTATTTGGTGACCCCAGCACTGGTTAAATAGTGGCCGGGAACACACGCTGGGTTATCTGGTGACCCCAGCACTGGTTAAATAGTGGCCGGGAACACACGCTGGGTTATTTGGTGACCCCAGCACTGGTTAAATAGTGGCCGGGAACACACGCTGGGTTATTTGGTGACCCCAGCGCTGGTTAAATAGTGGCCGGGAACACACGCTGGGTTATTTGGTGACCCCAGCGCTGGTTAAATAGTGGCCGGGAACACACGCTGGGTTATTTGGTGACCCCAGCGCTGGTTAAATAGTGGCCGGGAACACACGCTGGGTTATTTGGTGACCCCAGCGCTGGTTAAATAGTGTCCGGGAACACACGCTGGGTTATTTGGTGACCCCAGCGCTGGTTAAATAGTGTCCGGGAACACACGCTGGGTTATTTGGTGACCCCAGCGCTGGTTAAATAGTGGCCGGGAACACACGCTGGGTTATTTGGTGACCCCAGCGCTGGTTAAATAGTGGCCGGGAACACACGCTGGGTTATTTGGTGACCCCAGCGCTGGTTAAATAGTGGCCGGGAACACACGCTGGGTTATTTGGTGACCCCAGCGCTGGTTAAATAGTGGCCGGGAACACACGCTGGGTTATTTGGTGACCCCAGCGCTGGTTAAATAGTGGCCGGGAACACACGCTGGGTTATTTGGTGACCCCAGCACTGGTTAAATAGTGGCCGGGAACACACGCTGGGTTATTTGGTGACCCAGCCAGTTGGGTTGCGTGAATAACCCAACGTGTTAGGTTGTTGGGATTAACCTACCATCAGTCGGGTTGACACAGCAGCTACGTCTTTTTTAATGTAATCCATAGGTTATTTTCAGGAGGTGTGACCTATTAGGGGCGTAGGCTTTTCATATATTTATTTTTGGCCACCCCATGAGAGTAAATGTCATTCCTGTTTTTGCACTGCAAATTTCAATTTACCTTGAATATTTTTTTGCGCATTACATATTCTAATATAAAATTCGGAACATTATTATTTAGGATATGTAATATTTACAGGAACTCATGCACTTGTGTAAAGCCTCATTAAAGCTACAACAGTGTCAGGTGTCCAACCTTAACATGTGATGAAAATACAACAGAACAGATGAACCGGAATGACATTTACTCTCACGGGTGGCCAAAAATGACCATCTGAAAGCCACTGGGTCATATCTCAATAACCCAGCATCAATAACCCAGCATCAAAACCCCAGCAGTTTTTGAAGAAAACAACCCAACTAAGTGACCCAATGCCTGCAACCCAGGTCGTCATGTCAGATATCTCTCTCCATCTATCTCTCTCTCCATCTCTCTCCATCTCTCTCCATCTCTCTCTATCTCTCTCTCTCTCTCTATCTCTCTCCATGTCTCTCCATCTCTCTCTATCTCTCCATCTCTCTCTCCATCATACGTAATATCTCTCTCTCTCTCTCTCCATCATATGTAACATCTCTCTCTATCTCTTCATCTCTCTCTCTCTCTCTCTCTCTCGCTCTCCATCATACGTAATATCTCTCTCTCTCTCTCTCCATCATATGTAACATCTCTCTCTCTCTCCATCATATGTAACATCTCTCTCTCGCTCTCCATCATATGTAACATCTCTCTCTCGCTCTCCATCATACGTAACATCTCTCTCTCTCGCTCTCCATCCTATGTAACATCTCTCTCTCTCTCTCTCCATCATATGTAACATCTCTCTCTCGCTCTCCATCATATGTAACATCTCTCTCTATCTCTCCATCATATGTAATATCTCTCTCTCTCTCTCCATCATATGTAACATCTCTCCCTCGCTCTCCATCATATGTAACATCTCTCTCTATCTCTCCATCATATGTAAAATCTCTCTCTATCTCTCTCCAGAAGTCGTCACGTCTCCTAAGTTGTGCACCTTCCAGGACAGCGAGCTGAGCCCGGAGCTGCAGACGGCCCTGATCCAGCCTAGGCCAGAGGTCAAGGGTCAGAGGACGCGCAGCCTCAGCAAGGACCC
>NW_028157873.1:0-48809 GCF_964263955.1 Coregonus lavaretus | reverse complement strand
CTTTCTTGGGCGCCCTGAAGCCTTCTTCACAACAATTGAACCTTTCTCCTTGAAGTTCTTGATGATCCGATAAATGGTTGATTTAGGTGCAATCTTACTAGCAGCAATATCTTTGCCTGTGAAGCCCTTTTTGTGCAAAGCAATAATGACGGAACTGTTTCCTTGCAGGTAACTATGGTTAACAGAGGAAGAACAATGATTTCAAGCACCACCCTCCTTTTAAAGCTTCCAGTCTGTTATTCTAACTCAATCAGCATGATGGAGTGATCTCCAGCCTTGTCCTCGTCAACACTCTCCCCTGTGTTAACGAGAGAATCACTGACATGATGACAGCTGGTCCTTTTGTGGCGGGGCTGAAATTCAGTGGAAATGTTTTTTGGGGATTAAGTTCATTTTCATGGCAAAAAGGGCCTTTGCAATTAATTGCAATTCATCTGATCACTCTTCATAACATTCTGGAGTATATGCAAATTTCCATCATAAAAACTGAGGCATCAGACTTTGTGAAAATTAATATTTGTCATTCTCAACTTTTGACCACAACTGTACAGTACCAGTCAAAAGTTTGGACACCTACTCATTCAAGGGTTTTTCTTTATTTTTACTATTTTCTACATTGTAGAATAATAGTGAGGACATCAAAACTATGAAATAGCACATGGAATCATGTAGTAATTAAAGTGTTAAACAAATCAAAATATATTTTAGATTCTTCAAAGTAGCTCCCCTTTGCCTAGACAGCTTTGCACACTCTTGGCATTCTCTCAAGCTGCTTCACCTGGAATGCTTTTCCAACAGTCTTGAAGGAGTTCCCACATATGCTGAGCAATTGACTGCTTTTCCTTCACTCTGCGGTCCAACTTATCCCAAACCATCTCAATTGGGTTGAGGTCGGGTGATTGTGGAGGCCAGGTCATCTGATGTAGCACTCCATTACTCTCCTTCTTGGTTGAATATCCCTTACACAGCCTGGAGGTGTGTTGTGTCATTGTCCTGTTGAAAAACAAATGATAGTCTCACTAAGCGCAAACCAGATGGGATGGCGTATCGCTGCAGGATGCTGTGGTAGCCATGCTGGTTAAGTGTGCCTTGAATTCTAAATAAATCACTGTCAGTGTCACTAGCAAAGCACCATCACACCTCCTCCTCCATGCTTCATGGTGGGAACCACACATGCGGAGATCATCCATTCACCTACTCTGCGTCTCACAAAGACACAGATGTTGGAACCAAAAATCTCAAATTTGGACTCATCAGACCAAAGGACAGATTTCCACCGGTCTAATAACCATTGCTCGTGTTTCTTGGACCAAGCAAGTCGTCTTCTTCTTATTGGTGACCTTTAGTAGTGGTTTCGTTGCAGCAATTCGACCATGAAGGCCTGACTCACACAATCTCCTCTGAACAGTTGATGTTGAGATGTGTCTGTTACTTGAACTCTGAAGCATTTATTTGGGCTGCATTTTCTGAGGCTGGTAACTCTAATGAACTTATCCTCTGCAGCAGAGGTAACGCAGGGTCTACCTTTCCTGTGGCGGTCTTTATGAGAGCCAGTTTCATCATAGCTCTTGATGGGTTTTGGAACTGCACTTGAGAAACTTTTCAAAGTTCTTAATTTTCTGGATTGACTGACCTTCATGTCTTAAAGTAATGATGGACTGTCGTTTCTCTTTCCTCATTTGAGCTGTTCTTGCCATAATGGACTTGGTCTTTTACCAAAAAGGCCTATCTTCCGTATACCACCCCTACCTTGTCACAACACAACTGATTGGCTCAAAACGCATTAATGAAAGAAATTCCACAAATTCACTTTTAACAAGGCACACCTGTTAATTGAAATGCATTCCAGGTGACTACCTCATGATGCTGTTTGAGAGAATGCCAAGAGTGTGCAAAGCTGTCATCAAGGCAAAGGGTGACTACTTTGAAGAATCTCAAATATAAAATACATTTTGATTTGTTTAACACTTTTTTGGTTACTACATGATTCCATGTGTGTTTCATAGTGTTGATGTCTTCACTATTATTCTACAATGTAGAAAATAGTAAAAATAAAGAAAAACCCTTGAATGAGTAGGTGTGTCCAAACTTTTGACTGGCACTGTAGCTGATTCCTGACAGTGACGTACTGGCGTCATTCGTTACTATGGCAATTTAATGAGGGAAATAAGTATTTGACCCCCTCTCAATCAGAAAGATTTCTGGCTCCCCGGTGTCTTTTATACAGGTAACGAGCTGAGATTAGTAGCACACTCTTAAATGGAGTGCTCCTAATCTCAGTTTGTTACCTGTATAAAAGACACCTGTCCACAGAAGCAATCAATCAATCAATCAGATTCCAAACTCTCCTCCATGGCCAAGACCAAAGAGCTCTCCAAGGATGTCAGGGACAAGATAGTAGACCTTCACAAGGCTGGAATGGGCTACAAGACCATCGCCAAGCAGCTTGGTGAGAAGGTGACAACAGTTGGTGCGATTATTCGCAAATGGAAGAAACACAATAACTGTCAATCTCCCTCGGCCTGGGGCTCCATGCAAGATATATAATATAAATAACATGAAATCAAATAAAATTGTATTGGTCACATACACATATTTAGCAGGTGTAGTGAACTGCTTGTATTCCTAGCTCCAATGGTGCAGTAGTATCTAACAATTCACAACACACACGTCTAAAAGCCAAAGAATGGAATTAAGTATTAGGACAAGCAATGTCGGACTGGCATTAACTCAAATATAGTAGAATAGAATAGAGTATATACAGTCGTGGTCAAACGTTTTGAGAATGACAAGTATTGGTCCTCACAAAGTTTGCTGCTTCAGTGTTTTTAGATATTTTTGTCAGATGGTACTATGGTATACTGAAGTATAATTACAAGCATTCCATAAGTGTCAAAGGCTTTTATTGACAATTACATTAAGTTTATGCAAAGAGTCAATATTTGCAGTGTTGACCCTTCTTTTTCAAGACCTCTGCAATCCGCCCTGGCATGCTGTCAATTAACTTCTGGGCCACATCCTGACTGATGGCAGCCCATTCTTGCATAATCAATGCTTGGAGTTTGTCAGAATTTGTGGGTTTTTGTTTATCCACCTGCCTCTTGAGGATTGACCACAAGTTCTCAATGGGATTAAGGTCTGGGGAGTTTCCTGGCCATGGACCCAAAATGTCGATGTTTTGTTCCCTGAGCCACTTAGTTATCACTTTTGCCTTATGGCAAGGTGCTCCATCATGCTGGAAAAGGCATTGTTCATCACCAAACTGTTCTTGGATGGTTGGGAGAAGTTGCTCTCGGAGGATGTGTTGGTACCATTCTTTATTCATGGCTGTGTTCTTAGGCAAAATTGTGAGTGAGCCCACTCCCTTGGCTGAGAAGCAACCCCACACATGAATGGTCTCAGGATGCTTTACTGTTGGCATGACACAGGACTGATGGTGGCGCTCACCTTGTCTTCTCCGGACAAGCTTTTTTCCGGATGCCCCAAACAATCGGTAAGGGGATTCATCAGAGAAAATGACTTTACCCCTGTCCTCACCAGTCCAATCCCTGTACCTTTTGCAGAATATCAGTCTGTCCCTGATGTTTTTCCTGGAGAGTAGTGGCTTCCTCGCTGCCCTTCTTGACATCAGGCCATCCTCCAAAAGTCTTTGCCTCACTGTGCGTGCAGATGCACTCACACCTGCCTGCTGCCATTCCTTTAGCAAGCTCTGCATTGGTGGTGCCCCGATCCCACAGCTGAATCAACTTTAGGAGACGGTCCTGGCACTTGCTGGACTTTCTTGGGGGCCCTGAAGCCTTCTTCACAACAATTGAACCTCTCTCCTTGAAGTTCTTGATGATCCGATAAATGGTTGATTTAGGTGCAATCTTACTAGCAGCAATATCTTTGCCTGTGAAGCCCTTTTTGTGCAAAGCAATAATGACGGCACGTGTTTCCTTGCAGGTAACCATGGTTAACAGAGGAAGAACAATGATTTCAAGCACCACCCTCCTTTTAAAGCTTCCAGTCTGTTATTCTAACTCAATCAGCATGATGGAGTGATCTCCAGCCTTGTCCTCATCAACACTCTCCCCTGTGTTAACGAGAGAATCACTGACATGATGACAGCTGGTCCTTTTGTGGCGGGGCTGAAATTCAGTGGAAATGTTTTTTGGGGATTAAGTTCATTTTCATGGCAAAAAGGGCCTTTGCAATTAATTGCAATTCATCTGATCACTCTTCATAACATTCTGGAGTATATGCAAATTGCCATCATAAAAACTGAGGCATCAGACTTTGTGAAAATTAATATTTGTCATTCTCAACTTTTGACCACAACTGTACAGTACCAGTCAAAAGTTTGGACACCTACTCATTCAAGGGTTTTTCTTTATTTTTACTATTTTCTACATTGTAGAATAATAGTGAGGACATCAAAACTATGAAATAGCACATGGAATCATGTAGTAATTAAAGTGTTAAACAAATCAAAATATATTTTAGATTCTTCAAAGTAGCTCCCCTTTGCCTTGACAGCTTTGCACACTCTTGGCATTCTCTCAAGCTGCTTCACCTGGAATGCTATTCCAATAGTCTTGAAGGAGTTCCCACATATGCTGAGCAATTGACTGCTTTTCCTTCACTCTGCGGTCCAATTTATCCCAAACCATCTCAATTGGGTTGAGGTCGGGTGATTGTGGAGGCCAGGTCATCTGATGTAGCACTCCATTACTCTCCTTCTTGGTTGAATATCCCTTACACAGCCTGGAGGTGTGTTGTGTCATTGTCCTGTTGAAAAACAAATGATAGTCCCACTAAGCGCAAACCAGATGGGATGGCGTATCGCTGCAGGATGCTGTGGTAGCCATGCTGGTTAAGTGTGCCTTGAATTCTAAATAAATCACTGTCAGTGTCACTAGCAAAGCACCATCTCACCTCCTCCTCCATGCTTCACGGTGGGAACCACACATGCAGAGATCATCCATTCACCTACTCTGCGTCTCACAAAGACACAGATGTTGGAACCAAAAATCTCAAATTTGGACTCATCAGACCAAAGGACAGATTTCCACCGGTCTAATATCCATTGCTCGTGTTTCTTGGACCAAGCAAGCCGTCTTCTTCTTATTGGTGACCTTTAGTAGTGGTTTCGTTGCAGCAATTCGACCATGAAGGCCTGACTCACACAATCTCCTCTGAACAGTTGATGTTGAGATGTGTCTGTTACTTGAACTCCGAAGCATTTATTTGGGCTGCATTTTCTGAGGCTGGTAACTCGATTGAACTTATCCTCTGCAGCAGAGGTAACGCTGGGTCTACCTTTCCTGTGGCGGTCTTCATGAGAGCCAGTTTCATCATAGCTCTTGATAGTTTTTGGAACTGCACTTGAGAAACTTTTCAAAGTTCTTAATTTTCTGGATTGACTGACCTTCATGTCTTAAAGTAATGATGGACTGTCGTTTCTCTTTCCTCATTTGAGCTGTTCTTGCCATAATGGACTTGGTCTTTTACCAAAAAGGCCTATCTTCCGTATACCACCCCTACCTTGTCACAACACAACTGATTGGCTCAAAACGCATTAATGAAAGAAATTCCACAAATTCACTTTTAACAAGGCACACCTGTTAATTGAAATGCATTCCAGGTGACTACCTCATGATGCTGTTTGAGAGAATGCCAAGAGTGTGCAAAGCTGTCATCAAGGCAAAGGGTGACTACTTTGAAGAATCTCAAATATAAAATACATTTTGATTTGTTTAACACTTTTTTGGTTACTACATGATTCCATGTGTGTTTCATAGTGTTGATGTCTTCACTATTATTCTACAATGTAGAAAATAGTAAAAATTAAGAAAAACCCTTGAATGAGTAGGTGTGTCCAAACTTTTGACTGGTACTGTAGCTGATTCCTGACAGTGACGTACTGGCGTCATTCGTTACTATGGCAATTTAATGAGGGAAATAAGTATTTGACCCCCTCTCAATCAGAAAGATTTCTGGCTCCCCGGTGTCTTTTATACAGGTAACGAGCTGAGATTAGGAGCACACTCTTAAATGGAGTGCTCCTAATCTTAGTTTGTTACCTGTATAAAAGACACCTGTCCACAGAAGCAATCAATCAATCAGATTCCAAACTCTCCAACATGGCCAAGACCAAAGAGCTCTCCAAAGATGTCAGGGACAAGATTGTAGACCTACACAATTCTGGAATGGGCTACAAGACCATCGCCAAGCAGCTTGGTGAGAAGGTGACAACAGTTGGTGCGATTATTCGCAAATGGAAGAAATCAAGCTCTTTGGCATCAACTCAACTCGCCGTGTTTGGAGGAGGAGGAATGCTGCTTATGACCCCAAGAACACCATCCCCACCGTCAAACATGGAGGTGGAAACATTATGCTTTGGGGGTGTTTTGCTGCTAACTGTCAATCTCCCTCGGCCTGGGGCTCCATGCAAGATCTCACCTCGTGGAGTTGCAATGATCATGAGAACGGTGAGGAATCAGCCCAGAACTACACTGGAGGATCTTGTCAATGATCTCAAGGCAGCTGGGACCATAGTCACCAAGACAACAATTGGTAACACACTACGCCGTGAAGGACTGAAATCCTGAAGCGCCCGCAAAGTCCCCCTGCTCAAGAAAGCACATATACATGCCCGTCTGAAGTTTGCCAATGAACATCTGAATGATTCAGAGGAGAACTGGGTGAAAGTGTTGTGGTCAGGTGAGACCAAAATCAAGCTCTTTGGCATCAACTCAACTCGCCGTGTTTGGAGGAGGAGGAATGCTGCCTATGACCCCAAGAACACCATCCCCACCGTCAAACATGGAGGTGGAAACATTATGCTTTGGGGGTGTTTTTCTGCTAAGGGGACAGGACAACTTCACCGCATCAAAGGGACGATGGAAGGGGCCATGTACCGTCAAATCTTGGGTGAGAACCTCCTTCCCTCAGCCAGGGCATTGGGTCGTGGATGGGTATTCCAGCATGACAATGACCCAAAACACACGGCCAAGGCAACAAAGGAGTGGTTCAAGAAGAAGCACATTAAGGTCCTGGAGTGGCCTAGCCAGTCTCCAGACCTTAATCCCATAGAAAATATGTGGAGGGAGCTGAAGGTTCGAGTTGCCAAACGTCAGCCTCGAAACCTTAATGACTTGGAGAAGATCTGCAAAGAGGAGTAGGACAAAATCCCTCCTGAGATGTGTGCAACCCTGGTGGCCAACTACAAGGAACGTCTGACATCTGTGATTGCCAACAAGGGTTTTGCCACCAAGTACTAAGTCATGTTTTGCAGAGGGGTCAAATACTTATTTCCCTCATTAAAATGCTAATCAATTTATAACATTTTTGACATATGTTTTTCTGGATTTTTTTGTTGTTATTCTGTCTCTCACTGTTCAAATAAGCCTACCATTAAAATTATAGACAGATCATTTCTTTGTCAGTGGGCAAACGTACAAAATCAGCAGGGGATCAAATACTTTTTTCCCTCACTGTATACAGTATCTCACAAAAGTGAGTACACCCCTCACATTTTTGTAAATATTTGAGTATATCTTTTCATGTGACAACACTGAAGAAATGACACTTTGCTACAATGTAAAGTAGTGAGTGTACAGCTTTTATAACAGTGTACATTTGCTGTCCCCTCAAAATAACTCGACACACAGCCATTAATGTCTAAACCGCTGGCAACAAAAGTGAGTACACCCCTAAGTGAAAACGTCCAAACTGGGTCCAAAGAGTCAATATTTTGTGTGGCCACCATCATTTTCCAGCACTGCCTTAACCCTCTTGGGCATGGAGTTCACCAGAGCCTCACAGGTTGCCACTGGATTCCTCTTCCACTCCTCCATGACGACATCACGGAGCTGGTGGATGTTAGAGACCTTGAAATCCTCCACCTTCCATTTGAGGATGCCCCACAGATGCTCAATAGGGTTTAGGTCTGGAGACATGCTTGGCCAGTCCATCACCTTTACCCTCAGCTTCTTTAGCAAGCCAGTGGTCGTCTTGGAGGTGTGTGTGGGGTCGTTATCATGTTGGAATACTGCCCTGCGGCCCAGTCTCCAAAGGGAGGGGATCATGCTCTGCTTCAGTATGTCACAGTACATGTTGGCATTCATGGTTCCCTCAATGAACTGTAGCTCCCCAGTGCCGGCAGCACTCATGCAGCCCCAGACCATGACACTCCCACCACCATGCTTGACTGTAGGCAAGACACACTTGTCTTTGTACTCCTCACCTGGTTGCCACCACACACGCGTGACACCATCTGAACCAAATAAGTTTATCTTGGTCTCATCAGACCACAGGACATGGTTCCAGTAATCCATGTCCTTAGTCTGCTTGTCTTCAGCAAACTGTTTGCTTGCTTTCTTGTGCATCATCTTTAGAAGAGGCTTCCTTCTGGGACGACAGCCATGCAGACCAATTTGGTGCGATGTATGGTCTGAGCACTGACAGGCTGACCCCCCACCCCTTCAACCTCTGCAGCAATGCTGGCAGCACTCATACGTCTATTTCCCAAAGACAACCTCTGGATATGACGCTGAGCACGTGCACTCAACTTCTTTGGTCGACCATGGCGAGGCCTGTTCTGAGTGGAACCTGTCCTGTTAAACCGCTGTATGGTCTTGGCCACCGTGCTGCAGCTCAGTTTCAGGGTCTTGGCAATCTTCTTATAGCCCAGGCCATCTTTATGTAGAGCAACAATTCTTTTTTTCAGATCCTCAGAGAGTTCTTTGCCATGAGGTGCCATGTTGAACTTCCAGTGACCAGTATGAGGGAGTGTGAGAGCAATGACACCAAATTTAACACACCTGCTCCCCATTCACACCTGAGACCTTGTAACACTAACGAGTCACATGACACCGGGGAGGGAAAATGGCTAATTGGGCCCAATTTGGACATTTTCACTTAGGGGTGTACTCACTTTTGTTGCCAGCGGTTTAGACATCAATGGCTGTGTGTTGAGTTATTTTGAGGGGACAGCAAATGTACACTGTTATACAAGCTGTACACTCACTACTTTATATTGTAGCAAAGTGTCATTTCTTCAGTGTTGTCACATGAAAAGATATACTCAAATATTCACAAAAATGTGAGGGGTGTACTCACTTTTGTGAGATACTGTATATAGCGAATAGAATTAAAAAGGTATTGTTGGACATTGTTCATTCTAATCAGATGTTTAAGATGAGTGGATTGAATACATCTCTTTGCTTAGATTTACTTCCTAAAGTGTTTCCATTCCCCTTTAAGTGATGCTCTGTTTCTGTTATTTTTCTTGATTTTTGAATTTGATATGAGGTAGGCCCTATTGGAATCTATTTCCCCAACTGAAGGCCTAGGTCCATTATTCACGGTTCGCCAATGATTATATTGTTATTCTGTACCTACATGAATGTCAATCAAAACGTACTATGCAGTAAGGACAATGTAATAAAGTTTATATTCACTTTCACCCACCAGTGCATGGGCATTGTACTGGAATTGTACTGTACTGTACTCAAAGTAGCATACAAAGCAGAAATACAATTACTCAGATCAACTCCATGACCACCAGTAGGCTACAGTAGCAATCTGTATCCACTAGAGCAGTGGTTCCCAACCAGGGGTACTAGGATCTCAGGGGGTACTTGGCCTTTCCACAGGGGGTACCTGAGAAGACTCATGAGACCATAGGCTTACTGTTAAAATGCACATGAGGGGTTACTTCAGGAGTACTCCAGGCAGAGCAGAATTCAGTTGGTGGTATAGTAACCGAAGAAGGTTGGGAACCACTGGACTATAGGATGAACTCTGTCTCCAATGTTACAGTTTAAGAGCCACAGAGGCAGACCTTTAGTCATGTGATTTACAAGAAGAGTTCAGGTGTGCAGTGGTCACATGTTTTACAAGAAAGAGAGATTTGGTCAAAGACCGTACAGTATGAAGATAGGCTAAAACTGCTTCTCCAATAGAAATCCCTGATTACACTTGTAGGTGATGTCATGGCGACGTTGGCTGGCAAGGCTCATGCTTAGAAGCAAGGCATCCGGTCTAACGGTCGTCTCGCGCCGAACTGCGCATGTGCAGGCCGTCAACTCAAAGGCAGTCCTTCGATATAAACTTGTTTTTGACGAAAATGAAAAGGTTCCAGTTTATCAATTTCACGAGGTTGGCTTAATAACATGTTCAACTACTTAAGAAATTGTCTCAAATCAAGGTTGTGCCTTTTGATTTGGATAAAATGAACAACTAAGGAAGTTTTTTTCTCTTCTCTCATTGACGTCTCAAGCCCCAAACCCCGGCCTGTTCTGTTTAGTCTATTTCACAAGCGTTCCTGGAAGTCTCGCGATGTTGCGCCTCTGGGTTTAGAAACTCTGTGATTTGATCTATAAAATAGGTTGTCAAACCCCGGTCTACATATTGGTAGAGACACATCTCATACCTTCTGACATATGCTGCATACTTGGCTTCTATTTTGAACATCTACGTGTGATTTTTGTTTGGTTGACATCCATCGGCAAGCTTCGTTGACTTAAGGTAGGCTACTTACCCTCATTTCATTTATATGGTAGGCCTAAATGGTTGCTTAGCAAAACCTTTACTGGGCAATCATTAAAGCTACAATCCGTATTTGGTGAAACTGGCACGTCTGTTTGGGATATTACAACAACGAAGTTATTTTAAACAAAGAACACTGTTTTCTTTCCATCCGACATCATTGCAAAAAACAAAATCCCACTGCCGGACGCTCCTCTCCACTGTTTCATCAAGAAAACAATATCAAAGGCGCTGGCGCTGTTTCACCAAATGTAGATTCTAGCTTTAATTTATCTATGAGACTTTATGAGAAATAACAAACAAACGGTCCGTCCCTCCACTTATCGTGGTATACAACTGAGGGATGGGGCTAGGGAAATGGAACCCCTCTCAAATTCTAGACAGTGCTCTAGATGCCAGGACTGACAGTCCATGACATCTGCATTATAGTTTTAACCATACACAAAATAATGTAACAAAATAAGCGTTTTATTTTGGCTTCTAATGGGGTAAGAGAATTGTGCTAAGCTCATGATGTATTTATAAGTTATATTCTTCACAAATTGATGGTTATACTGCGTCATTAATTTTAAATGTCCAAAAATGTATGTACCAATCCCAGACTGTAGTTTTAATAATGTGGATAATTTACTGAACAAAAGAACCATCGCGCTCTCCCAGAAAGCTTTGCTGGTGCGTAAAACCCACTAATTCAGACAAACTAAGGGGCGTAATGGGGTTCGCACTCAAAGTTGTCGCAAAAAGCTTAATTCATTATTCGATGTTTTTAATTATTTCCACTGCATCAGGGAGCGTACACAGACGTTTCGGCTTTGCAGCCTTTAGTGTAGGTACACTTTTATTTTAATTCAAAACAACATTTGTAAAAAACAACAGATGAGCAGCTTCTAATCAGGGTTGCCGCTCATCTGCCAATCAGGGATGTGGCTGTTCTGGTCTACCTGCATAGAAATGAGTCACAAAGATATACAGAATTATAGGGTATGGGAGCGGGCACGAAGGGAAACTCACAAATCAATCGACCCAGGTGTCCGCTCACCTAAATACATCGGATCAATTAATGAGATAGCCTACCACAAAGGACTTCAGGCAAAGCCGTTCATAAATATGAGGGGCCAATTCATCAGACTTTGCATATCGTTGATATGGTCAGTGTTTCTGTATAACAGTCTAAATGTGGCTTATAGGAAGGAGCTGAAATCTAATTATTCGCTTAAACCGTGTGGAGATACAGAATTTAATTTGTATATACACATGGCTCTTTTGAGTAATTTGTTGTCAGTCACCTCTACGTGGTATATGAACTTTTTCGATCCAGACGCAACGCAATTCATTAATAGAATGATTTTGTTCTATAAAGTGTCTCGCAACTGGCGAGGTGATATCTAGACATCTAATAGTGGATTTATGTTCTCCAAGACGTACTTTCAAGGCCCGGGATATTTTTGCCAATATAAATCTTATTACAAGAACACTAACATATATAAATATCTCCTTTCGTTGTGCAAGTTATACATCTCATAGGTCCCAGAAGTCTGAAGGCATACAAAGTTAGACAATATCCTTATGGAAATGTGTATTTAAATTAAATGTAACTAATGGTTCTACAAGAGATACAAGATATACAGGGGAAGCAGCCTTTTATCAATGCCTCTTCTCTCTGACCACGTCTGATTTAACCAATATGTTTTCTGGATTTCTTGATTGTTTATAGGTGAATAAAGGTGGATTCTGGAAGGCAGAATTTAAAGAGGAATCTATGGGCCAATGTTTGACAATAGACTTGATGCCATTACGGATATCATTGAAACTGAGTATATAGTTTACAGAACTGTTTGTTCTGTTTTTAGTTGATTTATTAATTAACTGGCTTCTGTTCAAGCTTTTAACTAGTTTTTTAGTTTTATCAAGCCAGGTATCGGGGTATCCTCAAGCGAAAACGCACAAGGAGAGAATTTGACAGTCTATCATTCTTCCTGTCTGTGTACGCTATCCCTGATGCAATGAAAATAATTAAAAACATTGAATAATGAAATAAGCTTTATGCGATTAATTTACTAAAGCCTAGCTAGTTTGACTGTACTGAATAATTATTGCGACTTAAAGCACTTGAACGCAATCATGTCGTATTTACACCTTCACCAACTTGGAAAGAGATTCAGAGGAAGACGGCATGAGTACTACTTTACACTCCCAACACCATTTCACTTGAACGACCAGATGAGAAACTGGATTTACACAAACCATTTTATTTAAAAGTTATTTATAGGCAAGTCAATTAAGAACAAATTATTATTTACAAATGTTTATATAGTGTTTCTAGATTAGAAACACAGAGGCTGGTGGCAGTTATATTGTCTCAAGGTATTAAAGAAACATTAGAAAGTTCGCCTTGTTCGACCATCCTGTTTAGTCATGCTGGTGGATCAGAGTGGAGATGCATATTTTATCACAAATACCTTAGTAGCTTCTACTGAGCCTAAGAACACACATTTATCAAAAAACGTAGTCGAAGCAGGCACACATTTTCTTCAAGAAACGGTACCAAATATACAGTACAAATGTGCTGATTTGAGAGCAAAAGCATTCACTGTCTAGTTTTGGTTTTGATTATTTTCATATCTCATCTCTAAATTCAGAGACCAACAAGAGAACGGGTGGAGATGCATCAAAAGATCGAGCGGATCATTTACATTTACATTTTACATTTTAGTCATTTAGCAGACGCTCTTATCCAGAGCGACTTACAGGAGCAATTAGGATTAAGTGCCTTGCTCAAGGGCACATTAACGTCATTTAGCAGACGCTCTTATCCAGAGCGACTCACAACTTGGTGCGTTCACCCTATAGCCAGTGGGATAACCACTTTACAATTTTTTTTTTGGGGGGGGGGGGGGGGGGTAGAAGGATTACTTTATCCTATCCCAGGTATTCCTTAAAGAGGTGGGGTTTCAAATGTCTCCGGAAGGTGGTGAGTGACTCCGCTGTCCTGGCGTCGTGAGGGAGCTTGTTCCACCATTGGGGTGCCAGAGCAGCGAACAGTTTTGACTGGGCTGAGCGGGAACTATGCTTCCGCAGAGGAAGGGGAGCCAGCAGGCCAGAGGTGGATGAACGCAATGCCCTCGTTTGGGTGTAGGGACTGATCAGAGCCCGAAGGTACAGAGGTGCCGTTCCCCTCACTGCTCCATAGGCAAGCACCATGGTCTTGTAGCGGATGCGAGCTTCAACTGGAAGCCAGTGGAGTGTGCGGAGGAGGGGGGTGACGTGAGAGAACTTGGGAAGGTTGAACACCAGACGGGCTGCAGCATTCTGGATGACTTGTAGGGGTTTAATGGCACAGGCAGGGAGGCCAGCCAACAGCGAGTTGCAGTAGTCCAGACGGGAGATGACAAGTGCCTGGATTAGGACCTGTGCCGCTTCCTGTGTAAGGCAGGGTCGTACTCTCCGAATGTTGTAGAGCATGAACCTGCAGGAGCGGGTCACCGCCTTGATGTTGGCGGAGAACGACAGGGTGTTGTCCAGGGTCACGCCTAGGCTCTTCGCAATCTGGGAGGAGGACACAGCGGAGTTGTCAACCGTGATGGCGAGATCATGGAACGGGCAGTCCTTCCCCGGGAGGAAGAGCAGCTCCGTCTTGCCAGGGTTCAGCTTGAGGTGGTGATCCGTCATCCATACTGATATGTCTGCCAGACATGCAGAGATGCGATTCGCCACCTGGTTATCAGAAGGGGGAAAGGAGAAGATTAGTTGTGTATCGTCAGCGTAGCAATGATAGGAGAGACCATGTGAGGATATGACAGGGAGAATAGGAGAAAAGGAGAGGGCCTAGAACTGAACCCTGGGGGACAAAAGTGGTGATAGCACGTGGTGCGGAGACAGCTTCTCGCCACGCCACTTGGTAGGAGCGACCGGTCAGGTAGGACGCAATCCAGGAGTGAGCCGCCGGATCAGGCAGAGAAAGACCGCGATCAAGCCAAAACAGAATAAACAGAAAGCGGAGGAGGAAAAACAGAACATGGAGAAGGAGAAACAGAAAGCGGAGGAGGAAAAACAGAACATGGAGAAGGAGAAACAGAAAGTGGAGGAGGAAAAAACAGAACATGGAGAAGGAGAAACAGAAAGAGGAGGAGGAAAAACAGAACATGGAGAAGAGACAGAAGCGGAGAAGGAAAAACAGAATATGGAGACGGAGAAACAGAAAGCGAGGAGGAAAAGAGAAGAGCTGAAGAGGATTACAGGAAACTCCTTGCTGAGAACGTGAGAATGGAAACAGAACAAAGATGGAAGAAGAACGAAGACAGCAGCTCGAGAAGGAAAGACTGAAATTAATGGATCACAATAGAGAGCGAGAGAAAGCTGAAAGGATAAGGATTAAGTCTGAAAAAGAGATTGAAAAAGGAGATCAGAAAACTGTATAAAATGTTTCCAAATATTAAACAGACAAGGGCATAAATTGTTTAATTTATCCACAAAATGAATTATTGGACAAAGCACACAATCATTGTAAACTTTTAAATCCACAATTGCACAGCCTGTTTTATTTTCCCGAAATGATGTGGTTAAAGGGATAGTTTACACAAATTACATAGTGATTTTATAACCCTGTTAGCAGTCTTTGGTTTTGTTTACCTGACTGCTGTCGCCAAATGCTTTTCAAAACCAATGCCTGTCAATATCTATAGAATCCTCTATAGCATTGCAATAAATAGATTATATTGATGCCTTGTTGTCCGATCTCTTCTGGCACTTCAACACCTGAGACAGAAAAATCCCAACAGTTTATTCAGGATTTATTTACATTCAACTCTCTTATAGGCCGGTATTCAATGCAAGGCATGTTTTCTATCAAATGTCCATGTCTTGACCAGACCCAGTATGTTAGCCAGTGGCTTAGTTAGACCAGGGCTTAAGCCCCGGATGTTTTTGGTCCAGCCCCGACCCTTTTGATGGTATTGTTATTATTATTTTTTTTACATTTCAGTCTGAGTTTCCATAACCACACATCCCTTGCGCTATGCACATTTTAAAGACTAAAATAAACGATCCAATATACTGCAGTAGCAGGCACTGAAAGAAGCCCCTGGTCTGACTCAGTGCTTGCTGTGATTGGTCGATTACACAACGTAGTGGACCCCATCCCTACAGCAACGGTTAGATGTCAATGTCATCACTCAGTAAAAAACCTCAGCAGAACACAGCAAATATGGATATTCAGAATTATGCATAAAAAAATCGAGCAGGTTGACGTTGAGTAGTGAATGAGGTGGAGAGTGTAGAACAGCCACAAAGTCAGTACAGCAGCAGAGTTAGCCAAAGGTTAGCCACGTTTGGTGGTAGCTAACTAGTCTCCATCAGCATAAGGGTAGGCTAATGCTAATAAGCTAGCGTTAGCGTTCAGTATCCTAAAGGTATTGGATGTCATTGAGTTATTTAACACTATTTAGTGAATGGGCAAGCTAAGGATGTTGATATAAGTTATGATATTAGGAAAAGTGTTTATTTCCGGCGAGTGTATTTGATGGGTTTCGTTTCTGTAGCTATCTGAGACCGAAAAGATGAGCAAATGTTTTTCTGACTGAAGCTCATATCTTCTGACAGTGAAACAGTGCCCCCCTGTGGACTGAAGCTGAACTTTACTACAACATATTTAACCCTTTTTTTAAATGAGCAATGTTGAGGTGGTAGAACTGACAAAATTAAATGAATCATAGGTCTTATAACATATATTATTCTACAGGTAAACATGCTTAGCTCATGTCTGTTATTTCCATATAGGCTATGTAACTATTTGTAAAGAACTTCCCGTTATTAAATTGGTGAAATAATTTGAGCTTTTATTTTTACTAATTTAGCTACTTACTTTCACTATTGTTGCATTGTCCAGAGGTGAACCTGCAAGTAAGCATTTAATTGCACTGTGTACTCATGTATATGACAAACCAACTTGAATTTAGACTAGAAGGGGGAGGGCAGCCAGAAACAGAGGGGAAAAGATGGCCAGCTTTGTGGTTAGATTATAGGTGAACATAACATTAAATACATCGGCCCTTAAATTGTGTCCTCAAATGTTATGTAATCTAAACATCTCACATTAGCTGGTAGAACTGACAAGGTCTGATAACTCATTCCATTCTACAAGTCCATTTTCTTTGAATCAAGTCTCTTTATATTCATATAGCCTAGGGGGCTATGTAGCTTCTTACCTGTCGTGTTTGGAGTTGTGTTGCGCTGTTATGTGAACATTTAAATTTTTCTTTACAGTTGAATTGCCCTGGTTGTCAGTATACTAGGATAGGGCTGTAACGGTACAGGTATATATACCAAACCATTAGGCACAGGGACCTCGGTTCGGTCCGCACTGTGAACCTGAATTAATACAAAAAACATTTTAAAAACAATAACGCCATGCCTACGCTGCGTTGTATGCCACTGCCTCGTGAGTAAAGCTGAAAAAACATTGAAGGTTATTCCTTTAAAACAACTACAACCTATGCTCACGTTGTAATCAAAATTATAATATTAACTGTCAGATTTTAAATTCTGCTTTTGTGAGGCACAGCCGGGAACTCTGTAGATGGCGCGTGGTGGGCTCGATAAACCAAAATTGGAGGAGCCTCCATCGTTTAAATCTCCAGTTTGGGAACATTTTGGTTTCACTGTCGATTACAACAGCGATGGACAGAGTTGTGGATAAAACGTTAATATGCTCTCCACTGCTCAACGGGAATGGCCCAGAGTGGCGTGTGTAGCTTGTCGGCCAATCGCAAGTCATCAAAGTGCCACTACAGTCAGTCCATAGAGCCTCCATGTGTGGCAAAGCAACGGGTGAAGCAAATTAGGAGATGATCTAATCAACGGAAAATGGAAGTAAGTGGTACAACGACCAAGAGCCACCAGGTAGGTTGCTATTTAATCATCTGAACTGTGTAATGCTTGAAAGCACATGCAGACTCAATTAGCCTAGCTTGATAACATACAGTGAGGGGAAAAATATATTTGATCCCCCTGTAACTATGTCAGGAAAGCGCATGCAGACTCAATTAGCCTAGCTTGCTAACATAGCTAGCCGTCTTAGCCAACTAGCTTCTCTCAGTTTGACGCAGTCAAGACCGGTACTAAATAATCATATTGGATGATAAATAACCAGCTATGACAAGCTACAAGTTTGTATTCTAGCGCGAGTCGGCTTGTTATGGTTGGTTTCTGTCTCTCCCTCCTTGGTCCCGTGGCACTCGCTCACAGTACACACACACCGCAAGACTCCTCCTCCGCCTGCTCTGTATCAGCTCTGGTTAATAAAGTAGCTTACAAATGGATTTCTGCTCTTCCCGGATAAGATCATGTCTATACGGAACTGGTTATCCTCGGGTCTGTTCGGAACGGGTCTCCTATATTGGAAAATGTATTAATGTATATTTGTCCGGGTGGGAACGCCCCAGGTCCATTTCGGATTGGGGCTAACTTTTTATACTTCTACTTGAGGCCCAGCATAACAATTCCTGACGCAGCCAAGAACATTGTGAATGAAACTGGACTTGGGCCACAAATAGGGTGCTCTTTAATTGTGCGTATTTAGCTAAATAGACAAATTAACTTGATTTAACTGTTGGCATTTTATTTTCCCGCTGTACCGCAACCAAACCGTGACCCCAAAACCCCAATACTACCCAACCGTGGGTTTGGTGAACAGTTACAGTAACTTTAAAGAACAACTGCCCCTGAAAAAACATATCATTTAGAAAACAGCCTGTGGCATCGATATGAGTCAAATGTATTTTACTGTCAATTGACTACAAAGTGTAAATAGAAGAATGTTGGTCAAAGTCAGTCTCGTCCAAAACTGAGTCGTGAGACTTGTGGTTGAGACTTCATTACTACATAAATGAAGGATGGGCATGTTTCAATCACATGACCACAGCTGGCAGCATACAAGTAATCATCAATTCGGAGTGCAGCTGCACATATCCCGATCGTAATGCCTGTGGTAAATGTGGGTTACCTTTGGACATCCCTATGGGGCTAGTTAGGGACATTTACATTACATTTACATTTTAGTCATTTAGCAGATCCAGAGCGACTTACAGTTAGTGAGTGCATACAAAATTACACAATGTACTGTGGTCCGCTGTAGCTCAGCTGGTAGAGCACGGCGCTTGTAACGCCAAGGTAGTGGGTTCGATCCCCGGGACCACCCATACACAAAAATGTATGCACGCATGACTGTAAGTCGCTTTGGATAAAAGCGTCTGCTAAATGGCATATTATTATATTATTATAGATAGGATAATACGTAAAAATTCCAATAGCTCCAAATGTCAATGACTTAACCTCAAACCAACTATAAATTGTATGAATGCATATACAAATATTGAAAGCATTTCATGAGAACTAAAAGGTGTGCAACATGAAAATATTGTCTTATTTACATTGTGTCATTTATTGACGGTCACTAACTAGTCCTGGAGCTAGGCTATCCAAAGTCAGGTTGCACACCAGCCAGCTGAAGGTAATTGACAAACTAATTTGGATAACTCTTCCCACCTGCGAACACACACACACAACAAAACCACATCAAACCACACCCCGAAACCAACTTACGGCTGAATTCAGTCATGGCCGCTAGCATTTCTTAATGAACCAAATCTAAAACGAGGCCAGATCAGGAAGGGCAGTCACCCTTTAAATCTATCTGATGACAGGTTGCACCTCTTCCTTGCTACCTTTCAGAGCCAAGGAGGAGGACAGGTGAGAACAGGCCAGTGGAGCACTTAGAACAGCAGCAGCCAGGGGCAAATGTTAGGGAAGAGGAGGATTTAGGTGACCTAGACACAGGCCCAAAACAAGTTAAGCTACCTCAGTATCCCCTTGGCCATTCTGGATTGCAAAACTAAAGAGACCCACCAGACAAGACACAGAGATAGATGGCAACAGCAGAGTAGATGATGGGGGGAGACACAAAACAGAGAGACCGCAACACAACAATAGGATGTGATGGAGAGAGACACCAGAAGAACATAACAGGCCATAACAGAAGAGGATAGACATAGAGACGTAACAAACAACAACCATGATTTTATGTACTTATGTAAATACGGTTTTTCTATTTTTGACAAATGGACATTACTTAAGTCAACTCCTAAGGTGTATCGTTTTAAGACTGTGTTATGTCCACTAGAAAGCCATCAACATGTACACTGAGTCTTTTTTTTTGTTTCTGCAGTTCAAGAGGTTTTTCCAAAGAAATAAGAGCGCCAACCGTTAGGGCTCCAGAACTCTCTTCCCATTCAGAAAGAACAGAAGACTGGTGGACAAAGATGTGAGTGACTCAGATGTTTGCATAACATACTGTATTAGTTATAATTTACACACGCTGCGCTGCCTGGGCAATGAGAAAAAAAAAAACTACGATTTTATGTTGACTGTGTTGGGTTGTAGTTTGATATACCTGCTATACTAGAAGTTAATGGTTATATGTATGAGGAATGTAAATGGTAGGGTCAATGGAGGTTGGATAAGAAGTAGGGGTCTGGAAAGTGACTAAGTAAGGGAAAAGGCAATCATTTAGTTGTGGTCACTGATAAGGTTGGATAGCTGTGGATTAGTGAGGAATGTGGGCAGAGGTCAGGTCAGATGGAAGAAGGAACACTTTTGTTACACACATCACTTAACTTCCTTCCTAGCAACAGAGATGTAATGTTTAGAGGTGCAAGGAGGAGACTCCGCCTAAAGGAGGGTATAAATACTTGTGCTGGTGGAAACATGTCTTTTCAGCTATTTGACCCAGTGGGTGAATAAACTTGGTTTGAGCTTTCCCTAGTTGTCCGTGGGTTTTACTCCGTTTATTTAGAACCTAACAACGGCCAAATGATCTGTTACAATTTTCTAATACCGTGGCTGCTGAAGTAACCCCAGTTCTGATATGTTTTCAGAACACTTGAGTCATGTCCGACTCTGAGACCATCGAGCTAGCCGCTCTGGGCCGGCCCTTCCAGCTGGGGATGCTGTATGACTGTCGCAGAGATGTCCTCATTCCAGGTACAGGAAACTATTACTATTTGGTTTGGAGGTAATGCATATTGATTATCTTAAATTCATTGACAGTGTTTCCACCATTGAGTTGGATAGAGGGCACGCTGTTCTAGCACAGGGAACACCATTGAGGGCTTTCACCATTTTAAAGTAGTTTCTATGGATTAAGGAAGAATCAGCAGGAGGGGTCAGCCAATGAATTGCACTCCTGAGCAAACATTCCATAACTGCAGGTGTCAGTAAATCACCAACCTGGGCTTTATACCTGTTCAGACTATACACACTCCGCACAGTAGGTGGTGGTATGCACCTTTTCAGTTGATTTACAAACTGCTAATACACTCATAGAAGTTGAAGACGACATTTGGGCCATACTTGTGTACATAAGCAAACATTTAAATGTAAACAGTTTATCCAGCTCAAAATGTGTCTCGGCTAATTAAAATTGTCGATTTACATGCACAATGCTAACTTGTAACTGGTCCCATCAGATAATTTTTTTACATTTTAGTCATTTAGCAGACGCTCTTATCCAGAGCAACTTACAGTTAGTGAGTGCATACATTTTCATACTGGCCCCTCGTGGGAAACGAACCCACAACCCTGGCGTTGCAAGCGCCATGCTCTACCAACTGAGCTACAGGGGACAGATAACATGGCATACATTAGCCCTATGCTAACCTCACCAGGTGGCAGTGATTATATTCTGTCTGATCCCTCCTGAGGACCCAGATTGAATTATGTAATCCTTCCTTAACCCAAACGAAGTCTCGCCCAGTTGACTACTTCAAAATGGTGAAAGTCCTCAATGGTGCAGCCCATGCTAAAACAGGCTTTTGGGCACTAAAGTCCTCTTTGATGCTGTAACAGAAGCGGCTATTGCAAAGAGAGATGAGTTTTCTGGTACATCTCTATAGTCTCCACAGAGTAAGAAAAGCTAGATGACGCACTTGGAACAAACGACTGATGGCATGCAAGTCGTTTTTGAAGTGGTCATTTAGTAGAAAAAATCAATGGCAAAGATACTAAAGAAAAAAAAAAGAGTGCTGTGTGGCACCATTTGTCCCTGTAGGGGAACCATCTGTTAAAAGGTTCTAGATAGAACACTTTCTGCTTCCAAATAGCACCCTTTATTTGGAACCCAGGTTCTATTTGACCTGGAAAGGGTTCTATCTGGAACCCATTTCCAGACTGGTTCTCCTACAAGGACAAATGGTGCTACATAGCACTCTTTTCTTCTGAGAGTGTAGGAGGTGTAGGTTTTCTAACTCTGGGTGACAAAAAGACCTCAAATCGTCAGTCTAGGGTTTCTCTGCAGTACCGTACCACCACTCGCTTCGAGCACCTAACCATGGACCACCTGGGGGCAGGAAATGTGAAACACTGTAATGTCTTACAAGAGGGCTCTGCAACCCATGTGGTGACTGCCCTGCTCTACGGAGCGCAGGCCTTTTTTGTTTTTGACCAAGAGGTTTCCTCAGGAGAAAACCACCAGGACATCCAGGGAAACCTGCAGGCCATAATAAAAAAGATCCTTCTCATATCAATAGAAGGACAGGCAAAGTTGAAGATGAGTGAGGAAGAGAAGAGGGAGGCCAATAAATTCAACTGCACTTTCCATGGTGATTTTGCACTAGAAAACAACCCTGTCACATTTGAAGATGCCATCAGGGTGTATACTGGCCTGCCACGTCTGCTAGGGGAGAACGGAGAACACGCTGTGCCCATGACCGCCTGGCTCTATCCTCTCAAGAACCTGGACTCTGCAGCTGCCCAGCTAGTCAGGCAGATCAGTGTTAGCCTGGTGCGTCGCGCACAGCGACTCTTGGACGGACTGGACAATACTGATGTACAATGCCAGGACATGATGAAGGAAGACATGGCTATCAAGTTCCCTGAAATCAAAGCCAAGCTCAACAAGTTCAAGGACTTGTGCTCAGAGTACAAGCTGGTGTTCCAGAAAGGTATCTGCAAGATTCTTCCCAACATAAGAGGAGGAGGAATGGAGGAGGAAGAGCTGATAAACATGCTCAAAAGCAAAGAACGTTCTCCATTCCAGAATGACCTTATGATCACGTACCTGGACGACAGAGAGAGAGAGATGACTGTTGTCAGGTCTTACCTTGATGTAATGAAAGAGGTACAAGTTGTGTACTCAAGCAGTGAATTGGATAGAATAGTGCTTGATCAAGCTAATGATTATGTAGTGTGTTTTGCATTATCCTATTTGAAGGAGAAAGAAGAGTATGTGGAAGTATTGGAAAACTACTTGCTGGAAGAATCTAAGAGTGATTTTCCACTGATACCTTACAACCCCAACGCAGCTGGGAAATCTGCAGCAGAAAAGTGGTTTCACTCGGGGGAGGTAATGAACCTAACCAGGCAAACCATAAATCTGTTCCTAGACTTCAAAGAGTCAAACAAAGGCAGAGAGAATCTTGCATTCTGCATTGCATCAAGTCCAAACAAACTCCTCACTGCGTCCATCCATGTCTACGAAAGAGGAACACTTTTGAGTCCACAGTTTGAGCTGCCATCAAAGCCAGGTGTCCCCACCATCAAGAGTCTGGAGCATGACTGTGTCCACTTGCAAATCAACCCTCCCAACCTTGGTGTTACCTCTGTGGAGTCATACCAGGTTTTTTACCAGGCTGAGCAGGCTGACTCTGAGTGGACAGAGGTCAAACCTGATGCTACAACTAACCAGGTCACCATCCGTAATCTGGACCCTTACAAAAAGTACCGCTTCAGCTGCAGGGCGGTGTGTAGACCTGGTGTGAGCCTCTCCAGTGACTGGACAGAATACTTCAGGACCCGTTCATGTAGCCCCCCTGGACCACCCACAGAGAAGTGCATAGAATCGGGACGTATCAGAGTGAACTGGGACATTCCTACCATGGTGGGAGACGATGTTGCAGTCATCGGTTATGTGGTTGAATACAGACAGAGTGTAAAGGCTATAAACAATCAGATGTGGCACACCATCAAAACCACCACTAGAGAGAGTACACTGGAAGGACTAGAGGCTGACACTGCATACAGCATCAGAGTATCTGCTAACTGTGGCGAAGCAGGGAAGAGTCTACCCAGTCCTGAGACTGTGCTGACTACCATTAGGGTCACTGATGCCCAACCGAAGACGAGCAAATCAACCGGCGCAAAAAGTAAGGAATTCCTCAAAAAATCCCAGAAGGTGGAAAAGGGCAACCCCTCAATCCACTGGCTGAATCTGGAACAGAAGTTTGGTGTAAATGAATGTTTTGGCCAGTACACATTTGGGAGGAAAGTTGAGCAAGGGAATAACAAGGTTATATTGCTTCTGGGGGCCACAGGTGCAGGAAAAACAACTCTGGTCAATGTCATGATAAACTACATTCTCGGGGTAAATTGGGAAGACTGTTACCGCTTTAAGCTCATCCTTGAGGTGACCAACAAGTCACAGGCTGAGAACCAGACTGTGGTTGTGACATCATACGAGCTCTACAACCAGCCAGGCTTTCAGATTCCTTATTCTCTGACTATCGTTGACACACCAGGGTTGGGAGACACCAGAGGAATGGCTCAGGATAAATTGATCATCCAGATGTTGAAGGATTTATTCTGTAATCCTTTAGGGATTGATCACATTGATGCAGTCTGCTTTGTAGTGCAGGCATCACTTGTTCGTCTAAGTCCTTCCCAGAGATGCATCTTTAATTCCATCCTGTCCATTTTTGGAAAGTTGCAGAGAACATCCTGATGCTTGTGACATTTGTTGATGGGAAGCAGCTACCGGTGCTAGAGGCCATCAAAGCTGCAAATCTGCCCTGTAAGAAAGACAAAAAGGGGCAACCAACCCATTTCAAATTCAACAGTTCAATTCTGTTCTCAAAGAAGATGGAGAGCAGCAGTGAAGAGGATGATGATGGTGATGATGATGATGGTGATGGTGAAGAAGAGGATGATGTTGATGATGATGGTGATGATGATGATGGTAATGATGGTGATGGTGATGATGATGATGATGATGATCATAAGTCACAGTGTCCAGAGCAATGGAGGTCAACTTTCAAGGAGATGAAGAAATTTTTCCAAGCACTGGAAAGCATTGAGAGCAAAGATCTGACCCTGACAAATAAAGTGCTGGAAGAACGTGAGCTTCTAGAGAAGACCATGACACGCCTGATCCCTCAGATCACAGCAGGTCTGTCAAAGCTAAGTGAGATCAAAAGCTTCAAACAGTGTCTGGAGAACGAGAACGAGAACATGAAACAGAACAAAGATTTTGAGACCGAGGTAAATGTGCTGCAGGTGAAGAGAAGCAAATTATCCCAGGACTTTGCGACAAACTGCAAGGTATGCAATTTCACATGTCAAACCTGCTGCTTCCTCCCAAATGAGGATGACATCAAAAGTTGTACCGTGATGGATGATGATGGCAACAGCACCGTATGTCCAGGAAAATGCTCTTCCAGTGACCACGACAGGGAAAAAGTCTTGTTGACATATGAAACAAAGACTGAGAAAAAGACTATTCAAGAACTGAAGGACAACTTCATGAAGGCGTGGGGCAAGTATATGTCAACCAAGGAGATGCTGGATAAGCTTGAGGATGAGTTTCACATGATCGAGGATGCGCTGACGAATTTGATCAAGCAATCTTCTGACTGTCTCAAGAGACTTAATGATGTTGCGCTGAATCCAAGTTCTCTCTCCACTATGGAATACATTGAGATACTCATTCGCACAGAGGAGGACGAACGCAAGCCAGGCTTCGAGGATCGGATCGTAGGTTTGGATAAAATGAAGACAGAGTCTGAGATTCTGGACAAGATTGCAAAAGGAGTAGATTTGCTCCCAAATTAGTGAAAATTCATGAAAGATAAAGAGGATAGACGGCAGTGGTTCCAACATAAGTCAGTCATGGAATGTTGTCCTGCTAACATTATCTGGACACCAAATTGAGTCTCCATTTGAATATGAAGTTTCCCAACGTTGTAGGAACATTTGCGTTTGCTGGGTAGATCCAACTGAGATGTGGGGTTCATTGGATTTGTATTAAAACTCTTAGCCTTGTGTTAAGCCTTATGTTAATTTGTCCACCCCAAGGTAACTGAACAAAAACTATGTCCTAGATTAAATCAGAACTCCATAGCAAATCATTGTTTTTGTTTAGGCAATGTCAGAGGTGTAATTGCATTGCTCTTGTGGTCATTGTCACAAAGCCACACCCATCCTACCCGTGTTAGAAGTTCAGAAGGAGGAAGTGTAGCTACATAGAAATAATGACACTCAAATTGAAAATCATTAAATGAAAGAATAAGGATTTATATCAGCCTAATCGAGGTGTACTTTGTATTACAACACACATTCCAATGTTCAAACTTGTCAAACGGATGCATGAGCTTTCTACTAATGTGACTCGGTGCATCGAATGGCAATGTCCGCGATAGGAATAACACCCGGGAAACGCTTGCTGATTTGACAGCTACAACGCAGTAACACCTCTGACATGGCCTAAGGGTCTTTCTATAAACTAGAGAACCAGTGAGGATTTCCTGCGGTGGACAACTTACAGATACAGCTGTTGATAAGTAATTTATATAAGGAACATTCAATAAAATTCAACTATTTTTAACCCTTTCTCTTGGTGTCTTGACAGATTTGTCCAAAATCGTGTGACATAAAACACTACATTTCTTGCCTTGCTTTTATGGCAGTGTTTGTTGTTATATCATATATTAAGCATTTATCAGTTAAATTAGACATTGAACTTGTACCCGGTAAGAATCCTGGATCTTGCTCGGACAGTTCTTATGGATGCCGATTTTGGAAATGCACTGTAACTAGGCCTACGTAACATTTAGTGTTTCCTGTTACGGCGTGAATATAGTTTTCATGGTTACACAAATCCAAAATGTATGTGATTGCAAAATCGAATGCTTCTAACTGATTATAGTCTTTACTAAATACTTAAAACCAAAATCGATATTCATTAAACGTGGTTCTTCAATAAATACTTGTTGGATGCGCATTTGATGTCCATCTGTTTTAATTACGTTGTGATAGTTTCACACATCATCTGATCCAGGAAATTATTTTCTGAATGACAGTCAAGTGACAAACAGTTGTTGTGATACAGCACTTGATGCAATAACAGCCAAAGTGCAGGAAAAATGATGTTTGCAAGGAATGTCCAGAATGCTTTGGTGTCTCATTCGTTAACCCGTTGAAGACCATTGTGCTGTGATCCACATTGGATCTAATATCCCTAGCAGATTGATGTTGATTTTCTGTTCTTGTCTGCTTGATTTAAAGCAGGGTCACGTTAGATTGAACAGAGAACGTGTCAAGGTAACGAGGTATAGTTTTATTGGATATAGTCTACTGTGTGCAATTGTGTAGCATAGACTATTGTGTATGGAAACATGGCCTTAACTACATCTGAGGACACCGAGTTCCGTGTACGTTTCGGCCAATTAATATTTCTTACTACATGACAAGATAAAAAAAACGAGTAAAGGGTCGTTCCTCGTTTATATGATTTGAATCTGAAATTAAACAAGTCATAAACGTTTTTTTTGTTTTTGTCTAAAGGAAATATTAAATAACGAGAAACTGAATAATAATTTGATTATTTAAATGTGTTTTTATAATTATTGGTTCTAGTTCAACCCGTGAACAGGGCCAGATTAACAAATCATAGTCCCCGGGGCTTTGTTTTTTAAATAATTGATCATTTCCAGTGGCACACTGACTCACCTAATGATGGAGACGAAGCCATAGGCTACCCACGGTGATGGTCGATGCGCTCGCCGAGCTACTTTGAAAAACAGTGCTGCTGTTAGTTAGACATTTGGAGTTGTTGAGATTTGTTTCTATATACTCTTCTCTTTTCAGCAGTAGGCGTTTGCTTTCCAAACTACATTTTTCCCAGGATTGTGTTTTGAAATTTGCAAAAGGCAAACTGACAGTCGCAACCAACCATAGAAATATACTGAACAAAAATAAACGCAACATGTAACAATTTCAATAGATGTTACAGTTCATATAAGGGAATCAGTCAATTGAAATAAATAAATTATGCCCTAATCTATGGATTTCACATGACTGGGAATACAGATATGCACCTTAAAAAAAAGCAACGGTGTGGATCAGAAAACCAGTCAGTATCTGGTGTGACCACCATTTGCCTCATGCAGCGCGACACATCTCTTTTCCATAAGAGTTTATCAGAATGTTGATTGTGGAATGTTGTTCCACTCCTTTTCAACGGCTGTGGAAAGTTGCTGGAATTTGGCGGGAACTGGAACACGCTGTCGTAAACATCGATCCAGAGCATCCCAAACATGCTCAATGGCTGACATGTCTGGTGAGTATGCATGCCATGGAAGAACTGGGACATTTTCAGCTTCCAGGAATTGTGTACAGATCCTTGCGACATGGGGCCGTGCATTATCATACTGAAACATTGTGTCAAATGAATGGCATGACAATGGGCCTCACGATCTCATCACAGTATCTCTGTGCATTCAAATTGCCATCGATAAAATGCAATTGTGTTCGTTGTGCATAGCTTATGCTTGCCCATACCATCAACCCACCGCAACCATGGGCCACTCTGTTCACAATGTTGACATCAGCAAACCGCTCACCCACACGTCTGCCATCTGCCCGATACAGTTGAAACCGGGATTCATCTGTGAAGAGCACACTTCTCCAGCGTGCCAGTAGCCAAGGTGAGCATTTTCCCACTGAAGTCGGTTACAACGCCGAACTGCAGTCAGGTCAAGACCCTGGTGAGGATGACGAGCACGCTTGGTAACAGGCTGATTGGTTGGCTATAGGTGAAACAATTGTTGTCTAATCAACAATGACAATGACTTCAGTGCGGCTTTTGACATTATCGATCATAGTCTGCTGCTAGAAAAACACATGTGTTATGACTAGGGCTGTGGCGGTCACAAAATTTCGTCAGCCGGTGATTGTCAAGCAAATAACCGCCGGTCTCACGGTAATTGACCATTAATTAACATAAACACATTTAGCATCTCCTGGCTTACACACATAGCCTACAAGCCACTGATGTAGACCTTTGGAAAATCTACATTTGAAAAAGTCTAATAAATCCATGTAATATAGCTTACTGCTTCACAATAAATCCATTATTTATTTTAGACAGGTCTAAAGAAACATGATATGAAGAAAATGTAGTCTATTTCAGAAGAACAGAATAGCGTACTCTGAGTTGTCCTTATGTTAGGTCCTGATCTGGCTATGCCATATGGCTGTGGGCTACACTAGTTCATTTAGCAGACAAGATTTGCTTAGAATTATTTTATAGTATGAAGAATACAAGTGAACAAAGCTGAATAAAATAGAAAGGATATTTTCTCCAAACGATTTGAGGGAGTGCTCACATGCAGCTATTCTGTGTTGAGTGGTTAACAAAAAAATAGATACTCCTATATGCTTAATTTAGAATTATTTATGTAACTTTAGTAGTTCTACAAACGTTGGGCTATATGTTTAGATTTTTAATACATTCTAAGGCTGCATGATGCGACTAATGATGATTTTAAAAAAGTAGCATGAAAGACATGAGCTCTACTTAGTTTTTTTGCGCAGGCTGTACACACTTCATCAGTCTCTCATTCACAATTTGACAAGCACTTGATAATGCCTCGAATTTCCTGGCAGCATCCCCTTCGTGTGGCCGTAATGCCCCTTGAAAAAATCCATGCCTTTTTGCGTTTAGCTTAAAATGTTAATAAACTATTAGGCTATTGCTTCACAATTTTAAGAGCAGCAATGCACACACGGCAGTAGGCTATAAGCGGAATGTTCCATCAGCGGGAAAACACCATGATCAAAAGTGACCGCAAATGCGATTATGCATGTAATGCTTTTATTAGAAAGGTGCATTTATATGGTGAAAATTATCTTTCCCAAACTTGAAACTCACATGCTGCATATGTATGCCAGTTAGGCTCTACACCCATTAAAGGGGATTAATGTGCCTAATTTTAAGAAGTTATTTAGCCACTTTAGTTGTGATACAAACCTTATCAAAACATATAGGCCTATGGGCTAGGCTACATGAGGTGTGGGTCTATGATTGGAAAAAGTTGCAAAAAAAAGGAATGCGTTGTTTCCTGCCTTATGCTGGGCATCATTCACAAGTCATAATATAGAATTGACAAGTGATAGGCTAATATTGTCACCCATCAGACTATTCTTGATTTAATCTTGTCTTTACATATACTAAATAATATGTGTGTAATTTGTTTTGATTGAGAATGGAACAGGGGCAGGGGGGAAAAAAAATACATGTCATCTATGCACTTAAATAGGGAATGGAGAATGCTTTTCCTGTGGTTCAGTTTCATGCCAGCCAGGTAGGCTATACTCCTGTTGTAAAGAGAAGCAATGTGCTTAATATTAGGAAAGTTGAGAAATAAATATAGTAGGCCTAGCCTATAGAAAGCTGATGGGATCCTCCTCTTTTTAGCAGAGGCCATCACTCTGTTTTCTCACGCAATTGCGTAGCCTATAGAAATGTTGCACAACATGAGCTCATGGGCTCTTATGACGTGTTTGATTAGGCCTCCTGTAGCTCAGTTGGTAGAGCATGGCGCTTGCAACGCCAGGGTTGTGGGTTCGATTCCCACGGGGGGCCAGTATGAAAATGTATGCACTCACTAACTGTAAGTCGCTCTGGATAAGAGAGTCTGCTAAATGACTAAAATGTAAATGTGATTTACGATTAGAGTGATTAGAGGGACAATAGAGTGCTGAGTACCAGGCAGTTAGCGAGTTTGGTAGGCTACTAATGACCATCAGAGGCATCAGCGCTTGGAGAAGCCTAATTACCGTGACTAAACGGTCACATGGAATTTGACTGCCTTCATGACTCGTGACCGCCGGTGTGGTGGTAATACCGTCACTGTAACAGCCCTAGTTATGGCTTTACACCCCCTGCTATATTGTGGATAAAGAGTTACCTGTCTAACAGAACACAGAGGGTGTTCTTTAATGGAAGCCTCTCCAACATAATCCAGGTAGAATCAGTAATTCCCCAGGGCTGCTGTCTAGGCCCCTTACTTTTTCAATCTTTACTAATGACATATCACTGGCTTTGAGTAAAGCCACTGTGTCTATGTATGCAGATGACTCAACACTATACACGTCAGCTACTACAGCGACTGAAATGACTGCATCACTTAACAAAAGAGCTGCAGTTAGTTTCAAAATGGGTGGCAAGGACTAAGATAGTCGTAAATATTTCTAAAACTAAAAGCATTGTATTTGGGACAAATCATTCACTTAAACCCTAAATCTCAACTAAATCTTGTAATAAATAATGTGGAAATTGAGCAAGTTGAGGTGACTAAACTGCTTGGAGTAACCCTGGATTGTAAACTGTCATGGTCAAAACATGTTTATACAACAGTAGCTAAGGCATGCCACCAGAGGTCACTTCAAAACCCCACAGTCCAGAACAGACTATGGGAGGCGCACAGTACTGCATAGAGCAATGACTACATGGAACTCTATTCCACAATAATTAAATGTAATATTGTTGTATGGTGGTATTATACACTGTGCACAATTATTAGGCAAGTCAGTATTTTGATCATATCATCATTATTATGCATATTTCCCAACTCTAAGCTGTATAAACTGGAATGCTTATTGGAATTTAAGCATATCAGGTGATGTGTATTTGTGTAATGAGGGAGGATGTGGCCTAAGGAGATCAACACCCTATATCAAAGTGTGTATAATTATTAGGCAGCTTTTCCTCAGGCAAAATGGGCCAAAAAATAGATTTAACTGACTCTGAAAAGTAACACATTTTAAAAAGTTCTTCAGAGGGATGCAGCATTTGAAATTGCTAAGATATTGGGGCGTGATCACAGAACTATCAAACGTTTTGTTGCAAATAGTCAACAGGGTCGCATACCAGGCGGTGTCAGAGGAAGGCCCTCAAAATTGTCAAACACTCCAGCCACCCTAGTCATAGACTGTTCTCTCTGCTACTGCACGGCAAGCGGTACCGGAGTGCCAAGTCTAGGTCCAAAAGGCTTCTCAACAGCTTCTACCCCCAAGCCATAAGACTCCTGAACAGCTAATCATGGCTACCCGGACTATTTGCACTGCCCCCCCACCCCATCCTTTTTACGCTGCTGCTACTCTGTTAAGTATTTATGCATAGTCACTTTAACTCTACCCACATGTACATATTACCTCAACTACCTCAACTAGCCGGTGCCCCCGCACATTGACTCTGCAACGGTACCCCCCTGTATATATAGCCTCCCTACTGTCACTTTATTTTACTGTATATATAGCCTCCCTACTGTCACTTTATTTTACTTCTGCTCTTTTTTTCTCAACACTTTTTTTGTTGTTGTTTTATTCATACTTTTTTTGTTTAAAATAAATGCACTGTTGGTTAAGGGCTGTAAGTAAGCATTTCACTGTAATGTCTGCACCTGTTGTATTCGGCGCATGTGACCAATAAAATTTGATTTGATTTGATTTGAACCGTGTTGAGAAAAAAAGACTTTAGAAGAATCAAATGTGAAGCTACCAGTAACCCATTATCCTCCAGTGCTGTCATATTCCAGAACTGCAACCTACCTGGAGTGCCCAGAAGTACAAGGTGTTCAGTGCGCAAAGACATGGCCAAGGTAAGGAAGGCTGAAACCCGACCACCATTAAACAAGACACATAAGTTGAAACGTCAAGACTGGGCCAAGAAATATCTAAAGACAGATTTTTCAAAGGATTTATGGACTGATGAGATGAGAGTGACTCTTGACAGACCAGATGGATGGGCCCGTGGCTGGATCAGTAACGGGCACAGAGCTCCACTTCGACTCAGACGCCAGCAAGGTGGAGGTGGGGTACTGGTATGGGCTGGTATTATTAAAGATGAGCTAGTTGGACCTTTTTCGTGTTGAAGATGGACTCAAACTCAACTCCCAAACCTACTGCCAGTTTTTAGAAGACACTTTCTTCAAGCAGTGGTACAGGAAAAAGTCTGCATCTTTCAAGAAGACCATGATTTTTATGCAGGACAATGGTCCATCGCATGCATCGAAGTACTCCACTGCGTGGCTAGCCAGTAAAGGCCTTAAAGATGAAAGAATAATGACATGGCCCCCTTCCTCACCTTACCTAAACCCTATTGAGAACTTGTGGTCCCTTCTTAAACGGTCGATTTACGGTGAAGGAAAACAGTACACTTCTCTGACCAGTGTCTGGGAGGCTGTGGTTGCTGCTGCACAAAAAGTTGATCATCAACAGATCAAGAAACTGACAGACTCCATAGATGGAAGGCTTATGACTGTTATTGAAAAGAAGGGTGGCTATATTGGTCACTGATTTTTTTGTTGTTGAAATGTATATTTGTAAATGTTGAGTTGTTTGTTTATTATTCTCACTTTAACAGATAAAAAAATAAACAAGTCAGATGGGAACTTTTCGTTTTTCATTTAGTTGCATAATAATTGTGCAAACGTAGATATTCTCCAGAGAAAGCCAAAACCTCACTTTTACTTTCTTAAATATTCAGGTTTGAGGTGTATTAACATTTTGGATTGACCGAGAGCACTGTAGTTGTTCAATAATAAAATGAATCCTCAAACATACAACTTGCATAATAATTGTGCACACAGTGTACAGTACCAGTCAAAGTTTGGACACACCTATTCATTCAAAGATGTTTCTTTATTTTCTTTATTCTACCTCGTAGAATAATAGTGAAGACATCAAAACTATGAAATAACACATGGAATCATGTAGTAACCAAAAAAGTGTTAAACAAATCAAAATATATTTTATATTTGAGATTCTTCAAATAGCCACCCTTTGCCTTGATGACAGCTTTGCACACTCTGGGCATACCACCTTGCACACTCTGGGCATACCACCTTGCACACTCTGGGCATACCACCTTGCACACTCTGGGCATACCACCTTGCACACTCTGGGCATACCACCTTGCACACTCTGGGCATACCACCTTGCACACTCTGGGCATACCACCTTGCACACTCTTGCCTGCATCTAGCTGATCTAGGGTGTAATCATTAGTCCAAGAGTGTGCAAAGTTATTCTGTTGGACTGATCGAAAAATAACGAATTAGCCTCCTTCTGTATAGCAAAATGTTTATATTTAATCCATTTTAAATTCAAGCTGTAACACAACAAAATGTGGAAAAAGTCAAGGGGTGTGACTTTCTGAAGGCATTGTATATATTAACATTAGTATATTACCATATTGAATTGACATATTCCTGCTACCAGTCACTTTTCAGCCCTGTTTACATGTACAGTTGTGGTCAAAAGTTTTGAGAATGACAAGTATTGGTCTTCAAAGTTAGCTGCTTCAGTGTTTTTAGATATTTCTGTCAGATGTTACAATGGTATACTGAAGTATAATTACAAGCATTCCATAAGTGTCAAAGGCTTTTATTGACAATTACATTAAGTTTATGCAAAGAGTCAATATTTTCAGTGTTGACCCTTCTTTTTCAAGACCTCTGCAATCCGCCCTGGCATGCTGTCAATTAACTTCTGGGCCACATCCTGACTGATGGCAGTCCATTCTTGCATAATCAATACTTGGAGTTTGTCAGAATTTGTGGGTTTTTGTTTATCCACCTGCCTCTTGAGGATTGACCACAAGTTCTCAATGGGATTAAGGTCTGGGGAGTTTCCTGGCCATGGACCCAAAATGTCGATGTTTTGTTCCCCAAGCCACTTAGTTATCACTTTTGCCTTATGGCAAGGTGCTCCATCATGCTGGAAAAGGCATTGTTCATCGCCAAACTGTTCTTGGATGGTTGGGAGAAGTTGCTCTCGGAGGATGTGTTGGTACCATTCTTTATTCATGGCTGTGTTCTTAGGCAAAATTGTGAGTGAGCCCACTCCCTTGGCTGAGAAGCAACCCCACACATGAATGGTCTCAGGATGCTTTACTGTTGGCATGACACTGGACTGATGGTAGCGCTCACCTTGTCTTCTCCGGACAAGGTGTTTTCCAGATGCCCCAAACAATCGGAAAGGGGATTCATCAGAGAAAATGACTTTATCCCAGTCCTCAGCAGTCCAATCCCTGTACCTTTTGCAGAATATCAGTCTGTCCCTGATGTTTTTCCTGTAGAGAAGTGGCTTCCTCGCTGCCCTTCTTGACACCAGGCCATCCTCCAAAAGTCTTCGCCTCACTGTGCGTGCAGATGCACTCACACCTGCCTGCTGCCATTCCTGAGCAAGCTCTGCACTGGTGGTGCCCCGATCCCGCAGCTGAATCAACTTTAGGAGACGGTCCTGGCACTTGCTGGACTTTCTTGGGCGCCCTGAAGCCTTCTTCACAACAATTGAACCTTTCTCCTTGAAGTTCTTGATGATCCGATAAATGGTTGATTTAGGTGCAATCTTACTAGCAGCAATATCTTTGCCTGTGAAGCCCTTTTTGTGCAAAGCAATAATGACGGAACTGTTTCCTTGCAGGTAACTATGGTTAACAGAGGAAGAACAATGATTTCAAGCACCACCCTCCTTTTAAAGCTTCCAGTCTGTTATTCTAACTCAATCAGCATGATGGAGTGATCTCCAGCCTTGTCCTCGTCAACACTCTCCCCTGTGTTAACGAGAGAATCACTGACATGATGACAGCTGGTCCTTTTGTGGCGGGGCTGAAATTCAGTGGAAATGTTTTTTGGGGATTAAGTTCATTTTCATGGCAAAAAGGGCCTTTGCAATTAATTGCAATTCATCTGATCACTCTTCATAACATTCTGGAGTATATGCAAATTTCCATCATAAAAACTGAGGCATCAGACTTTGTGAAAATTAATATTTGTCATTCTCAACTTTTGACCACAACTGTACAGTACCAGTCAAAAGATTGGACACCTACTCATTCAAGGGTTTTTCTTTATTTTTACTATTTTCTACATTGTAGAATAATAGTGAGGACATCAAAACTATGAAATAGCACATGGAATCATGTAGTAATTAAAGTGTTAAACAAATCAAAATATATTTTAGATTCTTCAAAGTAGCTCCCCTTTGCCTAGACAGCTTTGCACACTCTTGGCATTCTCTCAAGCTGCTTCACCTGGAATGCTTTTCCAACAGTCTTGAAGGAGTTCCCACATATGCTGAGCAATTGACTGCTTTTCCTTCACTCTGCGGTCCAACTTATCCCAAACCATCTCAATTGGGTTGAGGTCGGGTGATTGTGGAGGCCAGGTCATCTGATGTAGCACTCCATTACTCTCCTTCTTGGTTGAATATCCCTTACACAGCCTGGAGGTGTGTTGTGTCATTGTCCTGTTGAAAAACAAATGATAGTCTCACTAAGCGCAAACCAGATGGGATGGCGTATCGCTGCAGGATGCTGTGGTAGCCATGCTGGTTAAGTGTGCCTTGAATTCTAAATAAATCACTGTCAGTGTCACTAGCAAAGCACCATCACACCTCCTCCTCCATGCTTCATGGTGGGAACCACACATGCGGAGATCATCCATTCACCTACTCTGCGTCTCACAAAGACACAGATGTTGGAACCAAAAATCTCAAATTTGGACTCATCAGACCAAAGGACAGATTTCCACCGGTCTAATAACCATTGCTCGTGTTTCTTGGACCAAGCAAGTCGTCTTCTTCTTATTGGTGACCTTTAGTAGTGGTTTCGTTGCAGCAATTCGACCATGAAGGCCTGACTCACACAATCTCCTCTGAACAGTTGATGTTGAGATGTGTCTGTTACTTGAACTCTGAAGCATTTATTTGGGCTGCATTTTCTGAGGCTGGTAACTCTAATGAACTTATCCTCTGCAGCAGAGGTAACGCAGGGTCTACCTTTCCTGTGGCGGTCTTTATGAGAGCCAGTTTCATCATAGCTCTTGATGGGTTTTGGAACTGCACTTGAGAAACTTTTCAAAGTTCTTAATTTTCTGGATTGACTGACCTTCATGTCTTAAAGTAATGATGGACTGTCGTTTCTCTTTCCTCATTTGAGCTGTTCTTGCCATAATGGACTTGGTCTTTTACCAAAAAGGCCTATCTTCCGTATACCACCCCTACCTTGTCACAACACAACTGATTGGCTCAAAACGCATTAATGAAAGAAATTCCACAAATTCACTTTTAACAAGGCACACCTGTTAATTGAAATGCATTCCAGGTGACTACCTCATGATGCTGTTTGAGAGAATGCCAAGAGTGTGCAAAGCTGTCATCAAGGCAAAGGGTGACTACTTTGAAGAATCTCAAATATAAAATACATTTTGATTTGTTTAACACTTTTTTGGTTACTACATGATTCCATGTGTGTTTCATAGTGTTGATGTCTTCACTATTATTCTACAATGTAGAAAATAGTAAAAATAAAGAAAAACCCTTGAATGAGTAGGTGTGTCCAAACTTTTGACTGGCACTGTAGCTGATTCCTGACAGTGACGTACTGGCGTCATTCGTTACTATGGCAATTTAATGAGGGAAATAAGTATTTGACCCCCTCTCAATCAGAAAGATTTCTGGCTCCCCGGTGTCTTTTATACAGGTAACGAGCTGAGATTAGGAGCACACTCTTAAATGGAGTGCTCCTAATCTCAGTTTGTTACCTGTATAAAAGACACCTGTCCACAGAAGCAATCAATCAATCAATCAGATTCCAAACTCTCCTCCATGGCCAAGACCAAAGAGCTCTCCAAGGATGTCAGGGACAAGATAGTAGACCTTCACAAGGCTGGAATGGGCTACAAGACCATCGCCAAGCAGCTTGGTGAGAAGGTGACAACAGTTGGTGCGATTATTCGCAAATGGAAGAAACACAATAACTGTCAATCTCCCTCGGCCTGGGGCTCCATGCAAGATATATAATATAAATAACATGAAATCAAATAAAATTGTATTGGTCACATACACATATTTAGCAGGTGTAGTGAACTGCTTGTATTCCTAGCTCCAATGGTGCAGTAGTATCTAACAATTCACAACACACACGTCTAAAAGCCAAAGAATGGAATTAAGTATTAGGACAAGCAATGTCGGACTGGCATTAACTCAAATATAGTAGAATAGAATAGAGTATATACAGTCGTGGTCAAACGTTTTGAGAATGACAAGTATTGGTCCTCACAAAGTTTGCTGCTTCAGTGTTTTTAGATATTTTTGTCAGATGGTACTATGGTATACTGAAGTATAATTACAAGCATTCCATAAGTGTCAAAGGCTTTTATTGACAATTACATTAAGTTTATGCAAAGAGTCAATATTTGCAGTGTTGACCCTTCTTTTTCAAGACCTCTGCAATCCGCCCTGGCATGCTGTCAATTAACTTCTGGGCCACATCCTGACTGATGGCAGCCCATTCTTGCATAATCAATGCTTGGAGTTTGTCAGAATTTGTGGGTTTTTGTTTATCCACCTGCCTCTTGAGGATTGACCACAAGTTCTCAATGGGATTAAGGTCTGGGGAGTTTCCTGGCCATGGACCCAAAATGTCGATGTTTTGTTCCCTGAGCCACTTAGTTATCACTTTTGCCTTATGGCAAGGTGCTCCATCATGCTGGAAAAGGCATTGTTCATCACCAAACTGTTCTTGGATGGTTGGGAGAAGTTGCTCTCGGAGGATGTGTTGGTACCATTCTTTATTCATGGCTGTGTTCTTAGGCAAAATTGTGAGTGAGCCCACTCCCTTGGCTGAGAAGCAACCCCACACATGAATGGTCTCAGGATGCTTTACTGTTGGCATGACACAGGACTGATGGTGGCGCTCACCTTGTCTTCTCCGGACAAGCTTTTTTCCGGATGCCCCAAACAATCGGTAAGGGGATTCATCAGAGAAAATGACTTTACCCCTGTCCTCACCAGTCCAATCCCTGTACCTTTTGCAGAATATCAGTCTGTCCCTGATGTTTTTCCTGGAGAGTAGTGGCTTCCTCGCTGCCCTTCTTGACATCAGGCCATCCTCCAAAAGTCTTTGCCTCACTGTGCGTGCAGATGCACTCACACCTGCCTGCTGCCATTCCTTTAGCAAGCTCTGCATTGGTGGTGCCCCGATCCCACAGCTGAATCAACTTTAGGAGACGGTCCTGGCACTTGCTGGACTTTCTTGGGGGCCCTGAAGCCTTCTTCACAACAATTGAACCTCTCTCCTTGAAGTTCTTGATGATCCGATAAATGGTTGATTTAGGTGCAATCTTACTAGCAGCAATATCTTTGCCTGTGAAGCCCTTTTTGTGCAAAGCAATAATGACGGCACGTGTTTCCTTGCAGGTAACCATGGTTAACAGAGGAAGAACAATGATTTCAAGCACCACCCTCCTTTTAAAGCTTCCAGTCTGTTATTCTAACTCAATCAGCATGATGGAGTGATCTCCAGCCTTGTCCTCATCAACACTCTCCCCTGTGTTAACGAGAGAATCACTGACATGATGACAGCTGGTCCTTTTGTGGCGGGGCTGAAATTCAGTGGAAATGTTTTTTGGGGATTAAGTTCATTTTCATGGCAAAAAGGGCCTTTGCAATTAATTGCAATTCATCTGATCACTCTTCATAACATTCTGGAGTATATGCAAATTGCCATCATAAAAACTGAGGCATCAGACTTTGTGAAAATTAATATTTGTCATTCTCAACTTTTGACCACAACTGTACAGTACCAGTCAAAAGTTTGGACACCTACTCATTCAAGGGTTTTTCTTTATTTTTACTATTTTCTACATTGTAGAATAATAGTGAGGACATCAAAACTATGAAATAGCACATGGAATCATGTAGTAATTAAAGTGTTAAACAAATCAAAATATATTTTAGATTCTTCAAAGTAGCTCCCCTTTGCCTTGACAGCTTTGCACACTCTTGGCATTCTCTCAAGCTGCTTCACCTGGAATGCTATTCCAATAGTCTTGAAGGAGTTCCCACATATGCTGAGCAATTGACTGCTTTTCCTTCACTCTGCGGTCCAATTTATCCCAAACCATCTCAATTGGGTTGAGGTCGGGTGATTGTGGAGGCCAGGTCATCTGATGTAGCACTCCATTACTCTCCTTCTTGGTTGAATATCCCTTACACAGCCTGGAGGTGTGTTGTGTCATTGTCCTGTTGAAAAACAAATGATAGTCCCACTAAGCGCAAACCAGATGGGATGGCGTATCGCTGCAGGATGCTGTGGTAGCCATGCTGGTTAAGTGTGCCTTGAATTCTAAATAAATCACTGTCAGTGTCACTAGCAAAGCACCATCTCACCTCCTCCTCCATGCTTCACGGTGGGAACCACACATGCAGAGATCATCCATTCACCTACTCTGCGTCTCACAAAGACACAGATGTTGGAACCAAAAATCTCAAATTTGGACTCATCAGACCAAAGGACAGATTTCCACCGGTCTAATATCCATTGCTCGTGTTTCTTGGACCAAGCAAGCCGTCTTCTTCTTATTGGTGACCTTTAGTAGTGGTTTCGTTGCAGCAATTCGACCATGAAGGCCTGACTCACACAATCTCCTCTGAACAGTTGATGTTGAGATGTGTCTGTTACTTGAACTCCGAAGCATTTATTTGGGCTGCATTTTCTGAGGCTGGTAACTCGATTGAACTTATCCTCTGCAGCAGAGGTAACGCTGGGTCTACCTTTCCTGTGGCGGTCTTCATGAGAGCCAGTTTCATCATAGCTCTTGATAGTTTTTGGAACTGCACTTGAGAAACTTTTCAAAGTTCTTAATTTTCTGGATTGACTGACCTTCATGTCTTAAAGTAATGATGGACTGTCGTTTCTCTTTCCTCATTTGAGCTGTTCTTGCCATAATGGACTTGGTCTTTTACCAAAAAGGCCTATCTTCCGTATACCACCCCTACCTTGTCACAACACAACTGATTGGCTCAAAACGCATTAATGAAAGAAATTCCACAAATTCACTTTTAACAAGGCACACCTGTTAATTGAAATGCATTCCAGGTGACTACCTCATGATGCTGTTTGAGAGAATGCCAAGAGTGTGCAAAGCTGTCATCAAGGCAAAGGGTGACTACTTTGAAGAATCTCAAATATAAAATACATTTTGATTTGTTTAACACTTTTTTGGTTACTACATGATTCCATGTGTGTTTCATAGTGTTGATGTCTTCACTATTATTCTACAATGTAGAAAATAGTAAAAATTAAGAAAAACCCTTGAATGAGTAGGTGTGTCCAAACTTTTGACTGGTACTGTAGCTGATTCCTGACAGTGACGTACTGGCGTCATTCGTTACTATGGCAATTTAATGAGGGAAATAAGTATTTGACCCCCTCTCAATCAGAAAGATTTCTGGCTCCCCGGTGTCTTTTATACAGGTAACGAGCTGAGATTAGGAGCACACTCTTAAATGGAGTGCTCCTAATCTTAGTTTGTTACCTGTATAAAAGACACCTGTCCACAGAAGCAATCAATCAATCAGATTCCAAACTCTCCAACATGGCCAAGACCAAAGAGCTCTCCAAAGATGTCAGGGACAAGATTGTAGACCTACACAATTCTGGAATGGGCTACAAGACCATCGCCAAGCAGCTTGGTGAGAAGGTGACAACAGTTGGTGCGATTATTCGCAAATGGAAGAAATCAAGCTCTTTGGCATCAACTCAACTCGCCGTGTTTGGAGGAGGAGGAATGCTGCTTATGACCCCAAGAACACCATCCCCACCGTCAAACATGGAGGTGGAAACATTATGCTTTGGGGGTGTTTTGCTGCTAACTGTCAATCTCCCTCGGCCTGGGGCTCCATGCAAGATCTCACCTCGTGGAGTTGCAATGATCATGAGAACGGTGAGGAATCAGCCCAGAACTACACTGGAGGATCTTGTCAATGATCTCAAGGCAGCTGGGACCATAGTCACCAAGAAAACAATTGGTAACACACTACGCCGTGAAGGACTGAAATCCTGAAGCGCCCGCAAAGTCCCCCTGCTCAAGAAAGCACATATACATGCCCGTCTGAAGTTTGCCAATGAACATCTGAATGATTCAGAGGAGAACTGGGTGAAAGTGTTGTGGTCAGGTGAGACCAAAATCAAGCTCTTTGGCATCAACTCAACTCGCCGTGTTTGGAGGAGGAGGAATGCTGCCTATGACCCCAAGAACACCATCCCCACCGTCAAACATGGAGGTGGAAACATTATGCTTTGGGGGTGTTTTTCTGCTAAGGGGACAGGACAACTTCACCGCATCAAAGGGACGATGGAAGGGGCCATGTACCGTCAAATCTTGGGTGAGAACCTCCTTCCCTCAGCCAGGGCATTGGGTCGTGGATGGGTATTCCAGCATGACAATGACCCAAAACACACGGCCAAGGCAACAAAGGAGTGGTTCAAGAAGAAGCACATTAAGGTCCCGGAGTGGCCTAGCCAGTCTCCAGACCTTAATCCCATAGAAAATATGTGGAGGGAGCTGAAGGTTCGAGTTGCCAAACGTCAGCCTCGAAACCTTAATGACTTGGAGAAGATCTGCAAAGAGGAGTAGGACAAAATCCCTCCTGAGATGTGTGCAACCCTGGTGGCCAACTACAAGGAACGTCTGACATCTGTGATTGCCAACAAGGGTTTTGCCACCAAGTACTAAGTCATGTTTTGCAGAGGGGTCAAATACTTATTTCCCTCATTAAAATGCTAATCAATTTATAACATTTTTGACATATGTTTTTCTGGATTTTTTTGTTGTTATTCTGTCTCTCACTGTTCAAATAAGCCTACCATTAAAATTATAGACAGATCATTTCTTTGTCAGTGGGCAAACGTACAAAATCAGCAGGGGATCAAATACTTTTTTCCCTCACTGTATACAGTATCTCACAAAAGTGAGTACACCCCTCACATTTTTGTAAATATTTGAGTATATCTTTTCATGTGACAACACTGAAGAAATGACACTTTGCTACAATGTAAAGTAGTGAGTGTACAGCTTTTATAACAGTGTACATTTGCTGTCCCCTCAAAATAACTCGACACACAGCCATTAATGTCTAAACCGCTGGCAACAAAAGTGAGTACACCCCTAAGTGAAAACGTCCAAACTGGGTCCAAAGAGTCAATATTTTGTGTGGCCACCATCATTTTCCAGCACTGCCTTAACCCTCTTGGGCATGGAGTTCACCAGAGCCTCACAGGTTGCCACTGGATTCCTCTTCCACTCCTCCATGACGACATCACGGAGCTGGTGGATGTTAGAGACCTTGAAATCCTCCACCTTCCATTTGAGGATGCCCCACAGATGCTCAATAGGGTTTAGGTCTGGAGACATGCTTGGCCAGTCCATCACCTTTACCCTCAGCTTCTTTAGCAAGCCAGTGGTCGTCTTGGAGGTGTGTGTGGGGTCGTTATCATGTTGGAATACTGCCCTGCGGCCCAGTCTCCAAAGGGAGGGGATCATGCTCTGCTTCAGTATGTCACAGTACATGTTGGCATTCATGGTTCCCTCAATGAACTGTAGCTCCCCAGTGCCGGCAGCACTCATGCAGCCCCAGACCATGACACTCCCACCACCATGCTTGACTGTAGGCAAGACACACTTGTCTTTGTACTCCTCACCTGGTTGCCACCACACACGCGTGACACCATCTGAACCAAATAAGTTTATCTTGGTCTCATCAGACCACAGGACATGGTTCCAGTAATCCATGTCCTTAGTCTGCTTGTCTTCAGCAAACTGTTTGCTTGCTTTCTTGTGCATCATCTTTAGAAGAGGCTTCCTTCTGGGACGACAGCCATGCAGACCAATTTGGTGCGATGTATGGTCTGAGCACTGACAGGCTGACCCCCCACCCCTTCAACCTCTGCAGCAATGCTGGCAGCACTCATACGTCTATTTCCCAAAGACAACCTCTGGATATGACGCTGAGCACGTGCACTCAACTTCTTTGGTCGACCATGGCGAGGCCTGTTCTGAGTGGAACCTGTCCTGTTAAACCGCTGTATGGTCTTGGCCACCGTGCTGCAGCTCAGTTTCAGGGTCTTGGCAATCTTCTTATAGCCCAGGCCATCTTTATGTAGAGCAACAATTCTTTTTTTCAGATCCTCAGAGAGTTCTTTGCCATGAGGTGCCATGTTGAACTTCCAGTGACCAGTATGAGGGAGTGTGAGAGCAATGACACCAAATTTAACACACCTGCTCCCCATTCACACCTGAGACCTTGTAACACTAACGAGTCACATGACACCGGGGAGGGAAAATGGCTAATTGGGCCCAATTTGGACATTTTCACTTAGGGGTGTACTCACTTTTGTTGCCAGCGGTTTAGACATCAATGGCTGTGTGTTGAGTTATTTTGAGGGGACAGCAAATGTACACTGTTATACAAGCTGTACACTCACTACTTTATATTGTAGCAAAGTGTCATTTCTTCAGTGTTGTCACATGAAAAGATATACTCAAATATTCACAAAAATGTGAGGGGTGTACTCACTTTTGTGAGATACTGTATATAGCGAATAGAATTAAAAAGGTATTGTTGGACATTGTTCATTCTAATCAGATGTTTAAGATGAGTGGATTGAATACATCTCTTTGCTTAGATTTACTCCCTAAAGTGTTTCCATTCCCCTTTAAGTGATGCTCTGTTTCTGTTATTTTTCTTGATTTTTGTATTTGATATGAGGTAGGCCCTATTGGAATCTATTTCCCCAACTGAAGGCCTAGGTCCATTATTCACGGTTCGCCAATTATTATATTGTTATTCTGTACCTACATGAATGTCAATCAAAACTTACTATGCAGTAAGGACAATGTAATAAAGTTTATATTCACTTTCACCCACCAGTGCATGGGCATTGTACTGGAATTGTACTGTACTGTACTCAAAGTAGCATACAAAGCAGAAATACAATTACTCAGATCAACTCCATGACCACCAGTAGGCTACAGTAGCAATCTGTATCCACTAGAGCAGTGGTTCCCAACCAGGGGTACTAGGATCTCAGGGGGTACTTGGCCTTTCCACAGGGGGTACCTGAGAAGACTCATGAGACCATAGGCTTACTGTTAAAATGCACATGAGGGGTTACTTCAGGAGTACTCCAGGCAGAGCAGAATTCAGTTGGTGGTATAGTAACCGAAGAAGGTTGGGAACCACTGGACTATAGGATGAACTCTGTCTCCAATGTTACAGTTTAAGAGCCACAGAGGCTGACCTTTAGTCATGTGATTTACAAGAAGAGTTCAGGTGTGCAGTGGTCACATGTTTTACAAGAAAGAGAGATTTGGTCAAAGACCGTACAGTATGAAGATAGGCTAAAACTGCTTCTCCAATAGAAATCCCTGATTACACTTGTAGGTGATGTCATGGCGACGTTGGCTGGCAAGGCTCATGCTTAGAAGCAAGGCATCCGGTCTAACGGTCGTCTCGCGCCGAACTGCGCATGTGCAGGCCGTCAACTCAAAGGCAGTCCTTCGATATAAACTTGTTTTTGACGAAAATGAAAAGGTTCCAGTTTATCAATTTCACGAGGTTGGCTTAATAACATGTTCAACTACTTAAGAAATTGTCTCAAATCAAGGTTGTGCCTTTTGATTTGGATAAAATGAACAACTAAGGAAGTTTTTTTCTCTTCTCTCTTTGATTTCTCAAGCCCCAAACCCCGGCCTGTTCTGTTTAGTCTATTTCACAAGCGTTCCTGGAAGTCTCGCGATGTTGCGCCTCTGGGTTTAGAAACTCTGTGATTTGATCTATAAAATAGGTTGTCAAACCCCGGTCTACATATTGGTAGAGACACATCTCATACCTTCTGACATATGCTGCATACTTGGCTTCTATTTTGAACATCTACGTGTGATTTTTGTTTGGTTGACATCCATCGGCAAGCTTCGTTGACTTAAGGTAGGCTACTTACCCTCATTTCATTTATATGGTAGGCCTAAATGGTTGCTTAGCAAAACCTTTACTGGGCAATCATTAAAGCTACAATCCGCATTTGGTGAAACTGGCACGTCTGTTTGGGATATTACAACAACGAAGTTATTTTAAACAAAGAACACTGTTTTCTTTCCATCCGACATCATTGCAAAAAACAAAATCCCACTGCCGGACGCTCCTCTCCACTGTTTCATCAAGAAAACAATATCAAAGGCGCTGGCGCTGTTTCACCAAATGTAGATTCTAGCTTTAATTGATCTTTGAGACTTTATGAGAAATAACAAACAAACGGTCCGTCCCTCCACTTATCGTGGTATACAGCAGAGGGATGGGGCTAGGGAAATGGAAATTATCTCAAATTCTAGACAGTGCTCTAGATGCCAGGACTGACAGTCCGTGACATCTGCATTATAGTTTTAACCATACACAAAATAATGTAACAAAATAAGCGTTTTATTTTGGCTTCTAATGGGGTAAGAGAATTGTGCTAAGCTCATGATGTATTTATAAGTTATATTCTTCACAAATTGATGGTTATACTGCGTCATTAATTTAAATGTCCAAAAATGTATGTACCAATCCCAGACTGTAGTTTTAATAATGTGGATAATTTACTGAACAAAAGAACCATCGCGCTCTCCCAGAAAGCTTTGCTGGTGCGTAAAACCCACTAATTCAGACAAACTAAGGGGCGTAATGGGGTTCGCACTCAAAGTTGTCGCAAAAAGCTTAATTCATTATTCGATGTTTTTAATTATTTCCACTGCATCAGGGAGCGTACACAGACGTTTCGGCTTTGCAGCCTTTAGTGTAGGTACACTTTTATTTTAATTCAAAACAACATTTGTAAAAAACAACAGATGAGCAGCTTCTAATCAGGGTTGCCGCTCATCTGCCAATCAGGGATGTGGCTGTTCTGGTCTACCTGCATAGAAATGAGTCACAAAGATATACAGAATTATAGGGTATGGGAGCGGGCACGAAGGGAAACTCACAAATCAATCGACCCAGGTGTCCGCTCACCTAAATACATCGGATCAATTAATGAGATAGCCTACCACAAAGGACTTCAGGCAAAGCCGTTCATAAATATGAGGGGCCAATTCATCAGACTTTGCATATCGTTGATATGGTCAGTGTTTCTGTATAACAGTCTAAATGTGGCTTATAGGAAGGAGCTGAAATCTAATTATTCGCTTAAACCGTGTGGAGATACAGAATTTAATTTGTATATACACATGGCTCTTTTGAGTAATTTGTTGTCAGTCACCTCTACGTGGTATATGAACTTTTTCGATCCAGACGCAACGCAATTCATTAATAGAATGATTTTGTTCTATAAAGTGTCTCGCAACTGGCGAGGTGATATCTAGACATCTAATAGTGGATTTATGTTCTCCAAGACGTACTTTCAAGGCCCGGGATATTTTTGCCAATATAAATCTTATTACAAGAACACTAACATATATAAATATCTCCTTTCGTTGTGCAAGTTATACATCTCATAGGTCCCAGAAGTCTGAAGGCATACAAAGTTAGACAATATCCTTATGGAAATGTGTATTTAAATTAAATGTAACTAATGGTTCTACAAGAGATACAAGATATACAGGGGAAGCAGCCTTTTATCAATGCCTCTTCTCTCTGACCACGTCTGATTTAACCAATATGTTTTCTGGATTTCTTGATTGTTTATAGGTGAATAAAGGTGGATTCTGGAAGGCAGAATTTAAAGAGGAATCTATGGGCCAATGTTTGACAATAGACTTGATGCCATTACGGATATCATTGAAACTGAGTATATAGTTTACAGAACTGTTTGTTCTGTTTTTAGTTGATTTATTAATTAACTGGCTTCTGTTCAAGCTTTTAACTAGTTTTTTAGTTTTATCAAGCCAGGTATCGGGGTATCCTCAAGCGAAAACGCACAAGGAGAGAATTTGACAGTCTATCATTCTTCCTGTCTGTGTACGCTATCCCTGATGCAATGAAAATAATTAAAAACATTGAATAATGAAATAAGCTTTATGCGATTAATTTACTAAAGCCTAGCTAGTTTGACTGTACTGAATAATTATTGCGACTTAAAGCACTTGAACGCAATCATGTCGTATTTACACCTTCACCAACTTGGAAAGAGATTCAGAGGAAGACGGCATGAGTACTACTTTACACTCCCAACACCATTTCACTTGAACGACCAGATGAGAAACTGGATTTACACAAACCATTTTATTTAAAAGTTATTTATAGGCAAGTCAATTAAGAACAAATTATTATTTACAAATGTTTATATAGTGTTTCTAGATTAGAAACACAGAGGCTGGTGGCAGTTATATTGTCTCAAGGTATTAAAGAAACATTAGAAAGTTCGCCTTGTTCGACCATCCTGTTTAGTCATGCTGGTGGATCAGAGTGGAGATGCATATTTTATCACAAATACCTTAGTAGCTTCTACTGAGCCTAAGAACACACATTTATCAAAAAACGTAGTCGAAGCAGGCACACATTTTCTTCAAGAAACGGTACCAAATATACAGTACAAATGTGCTGATTTGAGAGCAAAAGCATTCACTGTCTAGTTTTGGTTTTGATTATTTTCATATCTCATCTCTAAATTCAGAGACCAACAAGAGAACGGGTGGAGATGCATCAAAAGATCGAGCGGATCATTTACATTTACATTTTACATTTTAGTCATTTAGCAGACGCTCTTATCCAGAGCGACTTACAGGAGCAATTAGGATTAAGTGCCTTGCTCAAGGGCACATTAACGTCATTTAGCAGACGCTCTTATCCAGAGCGACTCACAACTTGGTGCGTTCACCCTATAGCCAGTGGGATAACCACTTTACAATTTTTTTTTGGGGGGGGGGGGGGGGGGGGGGTAGAAGGATTACTTTATCCTATCCCAGGTATTCCTTAAAGAGGTGGGGTTTCAAATGTCTCCGGAAGGTGGTGAGTGACTCCGCTGTCCTGGCGTCGTGAGGGAGCTTGTTCCACCATTGGGGTGCCAGAGCAGCGAACAGTTTTGACTGGGCTGAGCGGGAACTATGCTTCCGCAGAGGAAGGGGAGCCAGCAGGCCAGAGGTGGATGAACGCAATGCCCTCGTTTGGGTGTAGGGACTGATCAGAGCCCGAAGGTACAGAGGTGCCGTTCCCCTCACTGCTCCATAGGCAAGCACCATGGTCTTGTAGCGGATGCGAGCTTCAACTGGAAGCCAGTGGAGTGTGCGGAGGAGGGGGGGTGACGTGAGAGAACTTGGGAAGGTTGAACACCAGACGGGCTGCAGCATTCTGGATGACTTGTAGGGGTTTAATGGCACAGGCAGGGAGGCCAGCCAACAGCGAGTTGCAGT
>NW_028157874.1:30000-44743 GCF_964263955.1 Coregonus lavaretus | reverse complement strand
CTTCTTTTTCCCTGACATATTCAAAAACCCTCCGGTCAACCTCAATGAAACGACCACTTTGAGGACCACGGAAGGATTTTCGCTGACTGTTAGCATCTTTTAGACGTTGTTTTTCTGCTCGCCATCTTCTTACATTACACTCAGTGACCCCGAATGTCTTGGCAGCTTGGCAGTTGTTAGATGACTCTGCCTTATTGACAACCATTATTTTGAAATTGGCATCATAGCTCCTCCGCTGTTGTTTATTGACCTGGCCCACTTTGAGCCACTTGTCTCTAAATGGTCAGCCTGTCTTTCCATCTTTAAACACCGGTAACGGGCTGGTTGTTAAGGACGCCTCTTCCCTCCGTCCGGAACGAATTTTTGGCGCCATCTGTGCCCGCGAATGTGTATTGACATTTAAAGGGAGCGCCGAAGAAGAGAAACTGCGCTCTGAATACTAGACCCCGAATATAAGACGACCCGACTTTTTTGGACCTATTTCGAGGGGAAAAAAGGCCGTCTTATATTCGGACCAATACGGTATATAGACAGACTGGCCATTTAGTATAGTATAGTATAGTATAGTATAGTATATAGACAGACTGGCCATTTAGTATAGTATAGTATAGTATATAGACAGACTGGCCATTTAGTATAGTATAGTATAGTATATAGACAGACTGGCCATTTAGTATAGTATAGTATAGTATATAGACAGACTGGCCATTTAGTATAGTATAGTATAGTATATAGACAGACTGGCCATTTAGTATAGTATAGTATAGTATAGTATAGTATATAGACAGACTGGCCATTTAGTATAGTATAGTATAGTATATAGACAGACTGGCCATTTAGTATAGTATAGTATAGTATAGACAGACTGGCCATTTAGTATAGTATAGTATAGTATATAGACAGACTGGCCATTTAGTATAGTATAGTATAGTATAGTATAGTATATAGACAGACTGGCCATTTAGTATAGTATAGTATAGTATATAGACAGACTGGCCATTTAGTATAGTATAGTATAGTATATAGACAGACTGGCCATTTAGTATAGTATAGTATAGTATATAGACAGACTGGCCATTTAGTATAGTATAGTATAGTATAGTATAGTATATAGACAGACTGGCCATTTAGTATAGTATAGTATAGTATATAGACAGACTGGCCATTTAGTATAGTATAGTATAGTATATAGACAGACTGGCCATTTAGTATAGTATAGTATAGTATATAGACAGACTGGCCATTTAGTATAGTATAGTATAGTATAGTATAGTATATAGACAGACTGGCCATTTAGTATAGTATAGTATAGTATATAGACAGACTGGCCATTTAGTATAGTATAGTATAGTATATAGACAGACTGGCCATTTAGTATAGTATAGTATAGTATAGTATAGTATATAGACAGACTGGCCATTTAGTATAGTATAGTATAGTATATAGACAGACTGGCCATTTAGTATAGTATAGTATAGTATATAGACAGACTGGCCATTTAGTATAGTATAGTATAGTATATAGACAGACTGGCCATTTAGTATAGTATAGTATAGTATATAGACAGACTGGCCATTTAGTATAGTATAGTATAGTATATAGACAGACTGGCCATTTAGTATAGTATAGTATAGTATATAGACAGACTGGCCATTTAGTATAGAGTATAGTATAGTATATAGACAGACTGGCCATTTAGTATAGTATAGTATAGTATAGTATAGTATATAGACAGACTGGCCATTTAGTATAGTATAGTATAGTATATAGACAGACTGGCCATTTAGTATAGTATAGTATAGTATATAGACAGACTGGCCATTTAGTATAGTATAGTATAGTATATAGACAGACTGGCCATTTAGTATAGTATAGTATAGTATATAGACAGACTGGCCATTTAGTATAGTATAGTATAGTATATAGACAGACTGGCCATTTAGTATAGTATAGTATAGTATATAGACAGACTGGCCATTTAGTATAGTATAGTATAGTATATAGACAGACTGGCCATTTAGTATAGTATAGTATAGTATATAGACAGACTGGCCATTTAGTATAGTATAGTATAGTATATAGACAGACTGGCCATTTAGTATAGTATAGTATAGTATATAGACAGACTGGCCATTTAGTATAGTATAGTATAGTATATAGACAGACTGGCCATTTAGTATAGTATAGTATAGTATATAGACAGACTGGCCATTTAGTATAGTATAGTATAGTATATAGACAGACTGGCCATTTAGTATAGTATAGTATAGTATAGTATAGTATATAGACAGACTGGCCATTTAGTATAGTATAGTATAGTATATAGACAGACTGGCCATTTAGTATAGTATAGTATAGTATATAGACAGACTGGCCATTTAGTATAGTATAGTATAGTATAGTATAGTATATAGACAGACTGGCCATTTAGTATAGTATAGTATAGTATATAGACAGACTGGCCATTTAGTATAGTATAGTATAGTATATAGACAGACTGGCCATTTAGTATAGTATAGTATAGTATATAGACAGACTGGCCATTTAGTATAGTATAGTATAGTATATAGACAGACTGGCCATTTAGTATAGTATAGTATAGTATATAGACAGACTGGCCATTTAGTATAGTATAGTATAGTATATAGACAGACTGGCCATTTAGTATAGTATAGTATAGTATAGTATAGTATATAGACAGACTGGCCATTTAGTATAGTATAGTATAGTATATAGACAGACTGGCCATTTAGTATAGTATAGTATAGTATATAGACAGACTGGCCATTTAGTATAGTATAGTATAGTATATAGACAGACTGGCCATTTAGTATAGTATAGTATAGTATAGTATAGTATATAGACAGACTGGCCATTTAGTATAGTATAGTATAGTATATAGACAGACTGGCCATTTAGTATAGTATAGTATAGTATATAGACAGACTGGCCATTTAGTATAGTATAGTATAGTATATAGACAGACTGGCCATTTATAGTATAGTATAGTATAGTATAGTATATAGACAGACTGGCCATTTAGTATAGTATAGTATAGTATATAGACAGACTGGCCATTTAGTATAGTATAGTATAGTATATAGACAGACTGGCCATTTAGTATAGTATAGTATAGTATATAGACAGACTGGCCATTTAGTATAGTATAGTATAGTATAGTATAGTATATAGACAGACTGGCCATTTAGTATAGTATAGTATAGTATATAGACAGACTGGCCATTTAGTATAGTATAGTATAGTATATAGACAGACTGGCCATTTAGTATAGTATAGTATAGTATAGTATAGTATATAGACAGACTGGCCATTTAGTATAGTATAGTATAGTATATAGACAGACTGGCCATTTAGTATAGTATAGTATAGTATATAGACAGACTGGCCATTTAGTATAGTATAGTATAGTATATAGACAGACTGGCCATTTAGTATAGTATAGTATAGTATATAGACAGACTGGCCATTTAGTATAGTATAGTATAGTATATAGACAGACTGGCCATTTAGTATAGTATAGTATAGTATATAGACAGACTGGCCATTTAGTATAGTATAGTATAGTATATAGACAGACTGGCCATTTAGTATAGTATAGTATAGTATAGATAGTATAGTATAGTATATAGACAGACTGGCCATTTAGTATAGTATAGTATAGTATATAGACAGACTGGCCATTTAGTATAGTATAGTATAGTATATAGACAGACTGGCCATTTAGTATAGTATAGTATAGTATATAGACAGACTGGCCATTTAGTATAGTATAGTATAGTATATAGACAGACTGGCCATTTAGTATAGTATAGTATAGTATATAGACAGACTGGCCATTTAGTATAGTATAGTATAGTATATAGACAGACTGGCCATTTAGTATAGTATAGTATAGTATATAGACAGACTGGCCATTTAGTATAGTATAGTATAGTATATAGACAGACTGGCCATTTAGTATAGTATAGTATAGTATATAGACAGACTGGCCATTTAGTATAGTATAGTATAGTATATAGACAGACTGGCCATTTAGTATAGTATAGTATAGTATATAGACAGACTGGCCATTTAGTATAGTATAGTATAGTATATAGACAGACTGGCCATTTAGTATAGTATAGTATAGTATATAGACAGACTGGCCATTTAGTATAGTATAGTATAGTATAGTATAGTATATAGACAGACTGGCCATTTAGTATAGTATAGTATAGTATATAGACAGACTGGCCATTTAGTATAGTATAGTATAGTATATAGACAGACTGGCCATTTAGTATAGTATAGTATAGTATAGTATAGTATATAGACAGACTGGCCATTTAGTATAGTATAGTATAGTATATAGACAGACTGGCCATTTAGTATAGTATAGTATAGTATATAGACAGACTGGCCATTTAGTATAGTATAGTATAGTATATAGACAGACTGGCCATTTAGTATAGTATAGTATAGTATATAGACAGACTGGCCATTTAGTATAGTATAGTATAGTATAGTATAGTATATAGACAGACTGGCCATTTAGTATAGTATAGTATAGTATATAGACAGACTGGCCATTTAGTATAGTATAGTATAGTATATAGACAGACTGGCCATTTAGTATAGTATAGTATAGTATAGTATAGTATATAGACAGACTGGCCATTTAGTATAGTATAGTATAGTATATAGACAGACTGGCCATTTAGTATAGTATAGTATAGTATATAGACAGACTGGCCATTTAGTATAGTATAGTATAGTATAGTATAGTATAGTATATAGACAGACTGGCCATTTAGTATAGTATAGTATAGTATATAGACAGACTGGCCATTTAGTATAGTATAGTATAGTATATAGACAGACTGGCCATTTAGTATAGTATAGTATAGTATATAGACAGACTGGCCATTTAGTATAGTATAGTATAGTATAGTATAGTATATAGACAGACTGGCCATTTAGTATAGTATAGTATAGTATATAGACAGACTGGCCATTTAGTATAGTATAGTATAGTATATAGACAGACTGGCCATTTAGTATAGTATAGTATAGTATATAGACAGACTGGCCATTTAGTATAGTATAGTATAGTATAGTATAGTATATAGACAGACTGGCCATTTAGTATAGTATAGTATAGTATATAGACAGACTGGCCATTTAGTATAGTATAGTATAGTATATAGACAGACTGGCCATTTAGTATAGTATAGTATAGTATATAGACAGACTGGCCATTTAGTATAGTATAGTATAGTATAGTATAGTATATAGACAGACTGGCCATTTAGTATAGTATAGTATAGTATATAGACAGACTGGCCATTTAGTATAGTATAGTATAGTATATAGACAGACTGGCCATTTAGTATAGTATAGTATAGTATAGTATAGTATATAGACAGACTGGCCATTTAGTATAGTATAGTATAGTATATAGACAGACTGGCCATTTAGTATAGTATAGTATAGTATATAGACAGACTGGCCATTTAGTATAGTATAGTATAGTATATAGACAGACTGGCCATTTAGTATAGTATAGTATAGTATATAGACAGACTGGCCATTTAGTATAGTATAGTATAGTATATAGACAGACTGGCCATTTAGTATAGTATAGTATAGTATATAGACAGACTGGCCATTTAGTATAGTATAGTATAGTATATAGACAGACTGGCCATTTAGTATAGTATAGTATAGTATAGTATAGTATATAGACAGACTGGCCATTTAGTATAGTATAGTATAGTATATAGACAGACTGGCCATTTAGTATAGTATAGTATAGTATATAGACAGACTGGCCATTTAGTATAGTATAGTATAGTATATAGACAGACTGGCCATTTAGTATAGTATAGTATAGTATATAGACAGACTGGCCATTTAGTATAGTATAGTATAGTATATAGACAGACTGGCCATTTAGTATAGTATAGTATAGTATATAGACAGACTGGCCATTTAGTATAGTATAGTATAGTATATAGACAGACTGGCCATTTAGTATAGTATAGTATAGTATATAGACAGACTGGCCATTTAGTATAGTATAGTATAGTATATAGACAGACTGGCCATTTAGTATAGTATAGTATAGTATATAGACAGACTGGCCATTTAGTATAGTATAGTATAGTATATAGACAGACTGGCCATTTAGTATAGTATAGTATAGTATATAGACAGACTGGCCATTTAGTATAGTATAGTATAGTATATAGACAGACTGGCCATTTAGTATAGTATAGTATAGTATATAGACAGACTGGCCATTTAGTATAGTATAGTATAGTATATAGACAGACTGGCCATTTAGTATAGTATAGTATAGTATATAGACAGACTGGCCATTTAGTATAGTATAGTATAGTATATAGACAGACTGGCCATTTAGTATAGTATAGTATAGTATATAGACAGACTGGCCATTTAGTATAGTATAGTATAGTATATAGACAGACTGGCCATTTAGTATAGTATAGTATAGTATATAGACAGACTGGCCATTTAGTATAGTATAGTATAGTATATAGACAGACTGGCCATTTAGTATAGTATAGTATAGTATATAGACAGACTGGCCATTTAGTATAGTATAGTATAGTATATAGACAGACTGGCCATTTAGTATAGTATAGTATAGTATATAGACAGACTGGCCATTTAGTATAGTATAGTATAGTATATAGACAGACTGGCCATTTAGTATAGTATAGTATAGTATATAGACAGACTGGCCATTTAGTATAGTATAGTATAGTATATAGACAGACTGGCCATTTAGTATAGTATAGTATAGTATATAGACAGACTGGCCATTTAGTATAGTATAGTATAGTATATAGACAGACTGGCCATTTAGTATAGTATAGTATAGTATATAGACAGACTGGCCATTTAGTATAGTATAGTATAGTATATAGACAGACTGGCCATTTAGTATAGTATAGTATAGTATATAGACAGACTGGCCATTTAGTATAGTATAGTATAGTATATAGACAGACTGGCCATTTAGTATAGTATAGTATAGTATATAGACAGACTGGCCATTTAGTATAGTATAGTATAGTATATAGACAGACTGGCCATTTAGTATAGTATAGTATAGTATATAGACAGACTGGCCATTTAGTATAGTATAGTATAGTATATAGACAGACTGGCCATTTAGTATAGTATAGTATAGTATATAGACAGACTGGCCATTTAGTATAGTATAGTATAGTATATAGACAGACTGGCCATTTAGTATAGTATAGTATAGTATATAGACAGACTGGCCATTTAGTATAGTATAGTATAGTATATAGACAGACTGGCCATTTAGTATAGTATAGTATAGTATATAGACAGACTGGCCATTTAGTATAGTATAGTATAGTATATAGACAGACTGGCCATTTAGTATAGTATAGTATAGTATATAGACAGACTGGCCATTTAGTATAGTATAGTATAGTATATAGACAGACTGGCCATTTAGTATAGTATAGTATAGTATATAGACAGACTGGCCATTTAGTATAGTATAGTATAGTATATAGACAGACTGGCCATTTAGTATAGTATAGTATAGTATAGTCTAGTATAGTATAGTATAGTATAGTATAGTATATAGACAGACTGGCCATTTCCAACCTCCTTTCATCACTCCTCCTCCCTGCCTCGCCGCACGGCCGCCATGGCCAGGGAATGGCAGAGAGGGCTAGACACACATCGCTCATCATGAAACACACATTCTCACATTGACCTTTTCCTCTCCTCTCTTTCTCTCCTCTGTATCTCCTCCCTCATTTCTACAGCTACTGTGGTTCAGGTCAGGGATAATATTAGCCTGCGCCATAAATAGTATAGTCATCACACAAAGACATTATCTGCTACAGTCTCATAACACTTGTCATGTTAATGTCTCTCTCTCTCTCTCTCTAATGTCTCTCTCTCTAATGTCTCTCTCTCTCTCTCTCTAATGTCTCTCTCTCTAATGACTCTCTCTCTCTCTCTCTCTAATGTCTCTCTCTCTAATGACTCTCTCTCTCTCTCTCTCTAATGTCTCTCTCTCTAATGTCTCTCTCTCTCTCTCTCTAATGTCTCTCTCTCTCTCTCTAATGACTCTCTCTCTAATGTCTCTCTCTCTCTCTCTCTCTCTAATGACTCTCTCTCTCTCTCTCTAATGTCTCGCTCTCTCTCTCTAATGTCTCTCTTTCTCTCTCTGTCTCTCTCTCTTCTCTCTCTCTGTCTTTCTCTAATCTCTCTCTCTGATGTATATCTTTCTCTCTCTAATGTCTCTCTCTCTAATGTCTCTCTCGCTAATGTCTTTCTCTCTCTAATGTCGCTCTCTCTAATGTCTCTCTCTATCTCTCTCTCTGTCTCTCTCTCTCTCTCTCTCTCTCTCTCTCTAATGTCTTTCTCTCTCTAATGTCTATTTCTCTCTCTCTCCAATGTCTCTCTCTCTCTCCAATGTCTTTCTTGCTCTGTCTCTCTCTCTAATCTCTCTCTCTCTCTCTAATGTCTCTCTTTCTCTCTCTAATGTCTCTCTCTCTAATGTATCTCTCTCTCTAATGTCTCTCTCTGTCTCTCTAATGTATCTCTCTCTCTCCCTAATGTCTCTCTCTCTCTCTCTCTCTCTCTCTCTCTAATGTCTCTCTCTCTATATATATATATAATGTCTCTCTCTTGTCATGTTAATGTCTCTCTCTCTTTCTCTAATGTCTCTCTTTCTCTCTGTCAATCTCTCTAACGTCTCTCTCTCTAATGTCTCTCTTTCTCTCTCTGTCTCTCTCTCTCGTCTCTCTTTCTCTCTCTAATCTCTCTCTCTTTCTCTGTCTCTCTCTAATCTCTCTCTCTAATGTCTTTCTCTCTCTAATGTCTCTCTCTAACGTCTCTCTCTCGCTCTAATGTCTCTCTCTCTCTCTAATGTCGCTCTCTCTAATGTCTCTCTCTCTCTCTACTCTCTCTATCTCTCTCTCTCTACTGTCTCTCTCTCTACTGTCTCTCTCTCTCTCTCTCTAATGTCTTTCTCTCTCTAATGTCTATTTATTTCTCTCTCCAATGTATCTCTCTCTCTCTCTCTCCAATGTCTTTCTTGCTCTGTCTCTCTCTCTAATGTCTCTCTCTCTCTAATGTCTCTCTTTCTCTCTCTAATGTCTCTCTCTCTCTCTCTAATGCCTCTCTCTCTCTCTAATGTATCTCTCTGTCTCTAATGTCTCTCTCTCTAATGTATCTCTCTCTCTAATGTATCTCTCTGTCTCTCTAATGTATCTTTCTCTCCCTAATGTCTCTCTTTCTCTCTCTAATGTCTCTCTCTCTCTCTCTAATGCCTCTCTCTCTCTCTAATGTATCTCTCTGTCTCTAATGTCTCTCTCTCTAATGTATCTCTCTCTCTAATGTATCTCTCTGTCTCTCTAATGTATCTCTCTCTCTCTAATGTCTCTCTCTCTCTCTCTCTCTCTAATGTCTCATTCTTTTCAAATTCAAATTCAAGCTGCTTTATTGGCATGAAAAACATTGCGTCAATATTGCCAAATCAACAATATATACAATATACATAAAATAATAAAGAATAATAATGTAAAATGGTAGTAAATAATAATAATAATAATAATAATAATAATAATAAATTAAAATTAAAATTAAATACAATGGTAACAGTCAATAGTAGAAATATAATTAATATAAAAGGCTAAACATGGAAAATTAAACTATAACTAACTTATAACTGTCAACCTCAACATCAGTATTACAACTACCATCATCATTACTACTACTACTACCACCACCATCATTAAACTGCTATCATTTAGAATAATAATCAAAATAATAATAATAATAATAATAATAATAATAATAATAATAGTAATAACAATAATCATAATAATAAGTAAGTTACTGTTTACTATGCAGATGTTATTATTCAGTGTCCCTCAGGCTATAGCAGGCTAATACATATTTGGCTGCAAGAGGAGCCATTGCTCCTTCGCGCATGAGTTTTTAAAAATGTTCCTCTGGGTTTAATAAGTCAAAATGTGGAATAAATGTAGTATTTTCTGTGAATAATGAATCGCTTGGTGAGGAATATTTATCACAGTAAAGGAGAAAGTGCGTCTCTGTTTCTACCTCCCCTGTCGTGCAGAGACCACATATACGCTCCTCTTTGGGTAGCCATGTCTTTTTATGTCTGCCGGTTTCTATTGCCAATTGGTGGTCACTCAGCCTGTACTTGGTAAGGATCTGTCTCTGCTTCGTATCTCTGACAGAGTAGAGATAATCAGCCAATTCATTTTCTCTGTTTAGGGACAGATAGCAATTTAGTCGGCTTTGGGATTTTGTTTTGTTTTTCCGATGTTGTAAATATGAGTCCTTTGATTGGTTCATGATTTTGTTTATTTGAATTCTTTCTTTTGAAGCAGTGCTGGTGTCAGCTTGGTTGGTTAGGTCCAACACCAGCTGACTGAGAGGGCTTGTTTCTGAGCTCAGCTCTTGGGTTTGAAGTGCTTTAAATTGTAGACTTGAATTTGGACTTGAGTTTAGATGTAGCCAAAATGATAATGATATTTCTGTATTTTCATTACCACTGGAAAGCGGTTCAATTCTGCCCTACATGCATTAGTTGGTGTATTTCTTTGGACTTCCGACAGAATTCTGCGTGTAGGGCTTCAGTTGGATGTTTGTCCCACATTTTAAAGACCAGTTTATTGAGTGGCCCCCAAACCTCCGTAAAGAGCTATTGGTAGGATTATGCTGTCAAATATTTTGGTCCAAATTCTAATTGTTGATTTTGAATAATTAATTTTTTTATTGCATACAATGCTCTGCGGGATTGCATTCACTGCCATATAAAAGTTTCCCGATGCAGATATGGTCAGACCAAGGTATGAGTAATTTTTAGTGTGTTCAATTATGGTGTTGTTCAAGGTGAATTTATATTTGTGTTTCTGACATCTGGGGTTTTTCATGAAAATCATGATTTTAGTTTCTTTGAAATGTACTGCCAGGGCCCAGTTATGGCAATATTGCTCTAGAATATTAAGGTTCTGTTGAAGACCTTCTTTGGTTGGTGATAGAAGAACCAAATCATCAGCATATAGCAGGTATTTCACCTCTGTGTCAAATAGTGTGAGTCCTGGGGCTGTAGAATGGTCCAACATGTCTGCTAATTCATTGATATAAATGTTGAAAAGGTTTGGACTCAAACTGCAGCATTGTCTCACACCTCGACGTTGCGAAAATAATTATGATCTTTGGTTTTTGATTTTTAATTGCACACTTGTTTTCTGTGTACATACATTTTATTAAGTCATACACCTTACCACCAAGCCCACTTTGGAGAATTTTGAAGAACAGACCTTCATGCCAAATAGAATTGAATGCTTTTTAAGTCAACAAAGCAAGCAAATATTTTGCCCTCTTCTATTTGGTGGACCTGTTTATTAGTTAGTGTGTGTAAGGTGGATATATGGTAAGGTATATATATGTATATGGTATATATATGTGTAAGGTGTATATATGGTCAGTAGTGCGATGGTTAGGGAGAAAGCCAATTTGACATTTACTTATTACATTTGTTTCTTGAAGAAAAGTTTGAATTCTTGAATTCAAAATGCTACAGAACATCTTTCCCAAGTTGCTGTTTATGCAAATTCCTCTGTAATTATTGGGGTCTGATTTGCCTCCACTTTTGTGGATAGGGGAGATGAGCCCCTGGTTCCAGACATCAGGAAAGCAGCCAGAAGTTAGTACCATGATGAACAATTTAAGCACTGCATTTGGCACCTCAGGGGTGCTGTTTCTCAGCATTTTATTTCTGATGTTATCTAGACCACAAGCCTTTTTGGTTTTATAGATTTGAGCTTTTCATTTAGTTCTTGTTGGGTTATTGGGTAATCTAATGGATTTTGGTTGTTTTTAATGACTGATTCAAGGATGTTAAATGTTTCTTGAATTTCTAATTGGTTCTGTTGTAAGTCTTTTTGTGGGATGTTTTTGTATAGATTATCAAAATAAGTTTTTCCAAATTCCTTCGTCTTGTATGGCTAATTCTTGTGGCTTTGTCATCCTTAAATTGTTCCACATGTCCCAGAACTGATTTTGGTCAATTGCGTTTTCAATTTCATCAAGTGTCTCACTGGTATAATTGAATTTCTTGCGTTTCAGTGTATGTTTATACAGTTTCAGAGTTTCAATGTATTCATAGCGTAGCTCCGGGTTGTTTTGCTGCTTATGTTTTTCATTTGACATTTGTCTTCGATATTTTTGAATGGTTTTCCATTCGTTATCAAACCATTTTTCAGAAATGTCTTGTTTTTGTTTCTGATGTTGCATTTCTTTGGTTTTCTCAAATTTGCTTTTGATGCTGCTTTTTGGAATATGCAATTGATGTTTCGAGTAGCCAAATTGACACCTTCTTTATTGTTTTGGTATTGTGAGTTATTGAAGACATGCATAGAGTTCATCATTTCATTTGATTTCAATGTTTCAAAGAATTTCTCTGCACTGTTTGGAGCCAATCTGTATGATTGGTTCATATTGTAGAGTTTGTTGGGTTGTTTTTTTGAATGTGTCTTGATGGTTCATTTCTTCAGAAACACGTTGATCTGACTGTGATCCGACAATGGTGTCTGTGGTCTGACATTGAATCCACTAACGGAGGAGGGGTTCATGTCAGTGATGGCATAATCGACTACACTTGTCCCAAGAGCTGAGCAGTAAGTAAACCGACCTAAAGAGTCCCCTCTCTTATAAAATGGGTTAAAATCATGTATAGTAATCCTAGGTGTAAAATTGTAAATAATGGCTATTTCTCAGAAAGTTTTAAACTGTCAAGAGGAGTGAAACAAGGTTGTCCACTATCGGCATATCTATTTATTGTGGCCATCGAGATGTTAGCTATTAAAATCAGATACAACAATAATATCAAGGGATTAGAAATCCAGGGCTTAAAAACAAAGGTGTCATTGTACACTGATTATTCATGTTTTCTTTTAAATCCATAACTTGAATCCCTCCACAGCCTCATAGAGGATCTAGATACATGTTCTAACCTCTCTGGATTACAACCAAATTATGATAAATGTACTATATTACGTATTGGATCACAAAAAAATACAATTTTTACATTACCATGTAGTTTACCAATAAAATGGTCTGATGGTGATGTGGATATACTCGGAATAAATATCCCAAAGGAAATAAATGATCTCACTCCAATACATTTTAATAGAAAGTTTGCAAAAATAGATAAGATCTTACTACCATGGAAAGGAAAATACCTGTCAATTGGTGGAAAAATCACCCTGATTAACTCTTTAGTTTTATCCCAGTTTACCTATTTGCTTATGGTCTTGCCTACGCCTAGCGAACAGTTTTTTCAATTATTTGAGAAAAAAATATTCCATTTTATTTGGAACGGGAAGCCAGACAAAATTAAACTGGCCTATTCATATAATGAATATGAATTCGGAGGACAGAAATTATTAAATATTAAAGCATTAGACCCATCACTAAAAGCTTCAGTCATACAAAAGTTATACTTAAATTCGAACTGGTTCTCTAGCAAATTAGTGAGATTGTCTCACCCAATGTTCAAGAATGGCCTTTTTCCCTTTATTCAGATTACAACCGCTCACTTTCAGTTATTTGAAAAGGAAATCATCTCCCAAATATCACTATTTCTAAAACAAGCCAATTTAATCCTCCAGAAACTACAGAACAAATAATGCAACAAATATTGTGGTTAAACTGAAATATACTAATTGATACAAAAACATTTTTTGGGGACAAAATGTTTAGAAAAGGTGTAATCTTCATAAATGATATAATCGGTAGGAATGGTGGAGTTATGTCGCACATGCAGCTAACAAAAACATATGGAAATGTCTGCTATACCCAAAATTACAACCAAATAATTGCAGCATTACCGCAAAAATGGAAGAGGAAAGTGGAAGGGGGAAAAAGTAAGGAACTTGTCTGTCGGCCTTGAATTAAAGAACATAATTGGTTAAAGAAATCTGTGATAAATAAAAAAGTATACCAGTTTCATTTAAGGACCAAAGGATTGACAGCCGTCCCATATAGATTGCAAAATAGTTGGGAAGATATTTTTGACGTACCGATCCCATGGCATAGTGTTTCTGAACTGATACGAAAAACGACGCCGGATTCAAAACTTAGCATTTTTCAATTTAAATTATTATATACAATTCTTGCTTCCAATAGAATATTATTTATATGGGGGATACAATCTTCCCAGCTCTGCATATTTTGCTGCGAAGAGACAGAATCATTAGATCATTTGTTTTGGTTCTGTCCATTTGTAGCTTGTTTCTGGACACAGGTCCAGGAATGGCTAAAGGATTGCAATATTTACCTGGAGCTAACCCTGCAGATAGCACTACTGGGTGATCTGAAAAGTCATAGTCAATCGATCAATAATATAATACTACTTTTAGCAAAAAAAAATATTTTCAATATATAATCTGTAGAAACAATGAGAATAGAAAGGTTCAGAACTTCTGTAAAACATCACAGTACAGTTGAAAAATATATGGCAAATAGAAATCCAATATGGATGGTGTTAAGAGATAGATGGGAGGTGTTAAATGGAGTTGAAGGATGGGGCTAATAACATCTAATAACAACAAGATAACTAATAAGTATATAGGTTATATGTTTGTTGCAGCTCCTTCAGGGTTAACTTTGGTCTCTTTGTTGCCTC